>NC_138723.1:32874670-32944760 GCF_965113295.1 Leuciscus leuciscus | reverse complement strand
ATAACACAGGCCTAAAAACATTCACTTTTTCAAACAAAAACATATTTTTTTTAACAAAAAGTGGTTTAAACTCATGTATCTATATATTCATCTATTCATCTATCTATCCATCCATCCATCCATCCATCCATCACTCCATCACTCCATCCATCAATGTAACACAGGCCTAAAAAACATTCACTTTTTCAAACAAAAACATTTTTTTTAACAAAAACATTTTTTTTAACAAAAAGTTGTTTCAACTCATGTACCTATCTATCCATCCATCCATCCATCCATCCATCCATCCATCCATCCATCCATCCATCCATCCATCCATCACTCCATCCATCAATCTATCTATAGAAATAGACACTTACCTGTCAGCATTGGTGCTGTTTCAGCACTCGTGCTGATATGCACGGCAAATGCAACCATTTTGCATTGACAGGTGAACAGCTGGGGGAAAACTCAAGTTCAGTTTGCGTCAGGGCGTCTGCATGGATGCAGGGTCAAAGGCCAAAGGCCTGGCACGCTACCTCACCTAACCAGCTAAACCTACCCACCACCTGCACAAAAAAACAGAAAACAAAACCAAAAAACACTGACCACTGGCGGGACCTACACAGACCCTACCCAAAATATACCAGGATAGACCACCCCTATATAAAATAACCCTAGATACAACAGCAATTTATAAAATAGACCCCTGTTAAAAAAAAACAAATCTAAAAAATAAAGTGCAGTACCGTGTCTACACACCTGGTGGCGCTAGAGGCGCACCAAACCACCACCAGTCGACTAGCCATACATCAATTACTATATAAACCAAGTTTCGTACAGATAAAACACACCGTTGCAGATATATGGACAGTTAAGATTCGGCCAATCAGATGCCCTTTATGCAAATGAGGGTGGTTACTAATGAGGGTGAAAGTCGTTTTTACCTCCCTACCTAACCCTAACCCTACCCACCACCTGCACAAAAAAACAGAAAACAAAACCAAAAAACACTGACCACTGGCGGGACCTACACAGACCCTACCCAAAATATACCAGGATAGACCACCCCTATATAAAATAACCCTAGATACAACAGCAATTTATAAAATAGACCCCTGTTAAAAAAAAACAAATCTAAAAAATAAAGTGCAGTACCGTGTCTACACACCTGGTGGCGCTAGAGGCGCACCAAACCACCACCAGTCGACTAGCCATACATCAATTACTATATAAACCAAGTTTCGTACAGATAAAACACACCGTTGCAGATATATGGACAGTTAAGATTCGGCCAATCAGATGCCCTTTATGCAAATGAGGGTGGTTACTAATGAGGGTGAAAGTCGTTTTTACCTCCCTACCTATATGCCATTTTAACCCTAACCTAACCATAGCCTCAAACTAACCCTAAACCCAAACTAACCATTAGTCCAAAGACTACTTTCAATATTTAACACAAAACAATAAAAAAATATGAACAAACAGTCGATCAAACTCATCTATCCATCTATCCATCTATCCATCTATCCATCTATCTATCCATCCATCCATCCATCACTCCATCACTCCATCACTCCATCCATCCATGTATAACACAGGCCTAAAAACATTCACTTTTTCAAACAAAAACTTTTTTTTTTTTAACAAAAAGTTGTTTAAACTCATGTATCTATATATTCATCTATTCATCTATCTATCTATTTATCTATCTATCCATCCATCCATCCATCCATCCATCACTCCATCCATCCATGTATAACACAGGCCTAAAAACATTCACTTTTTCAAACAAAAACATATTTTTTTTAACAAAAAGTGGTTTAAACTCATGTATCTATATATTCATCTATTCATCTATCTATCCATCCATCCATCCATCCATCCATCACTCCATCACTCCATCCATCAATGTAACACAGGCCTAAAAAACATTCACTTTTTCAAACAAAAACATTTTTTTTAACAAAAACATTTTTTTTAACAAAAAGTTGTTTCAACTCATGTACCTATCTATCCATCCATCCATCCATCCATCCATCCATCCATCCATCCATCCATCCATCCATCCATCCATCCATCACTCCATCCATCAATCTATCTATAGAAATAGACACTTACCTGTCAGCATTGGTGCTGTTTCAGCACTCGTGCTGATATGCACGGCAAATGCAACCATTTTGCATTGACAGGTGAACAGCTGGGGGAAAACTCAAGTTCAGTTTGCGTCAGGGCGTCTGCATGGATGCAGGGTCAAAGGCCAAAGGCCTGGCACGCTACCTCACCTAACCAGCTAAACCTACCCACCACCTGCACAAAAAAACAGAAAACAAAACCAAAAAACACTGACCACTGGCGGGACCTACACAGACCCTACCCAAAATATACCAGGATAGACCACCCCTATATAAAATAACCCTAGATACAACAGCAATTTATAAAATAGACCCCTGTTAAAAAAAAACAAATCTAAAAAATAAAGTGCAGTACCGTGTCTACACACCTGGTGGCGCTAGAGGCGCACCAAACCACCACCAGTCGACTAGCCATACATCAATTACTATATAAACCAAGTTTCGTACAGATAAAACACACCGTTGCAGATATATGGACAGTTAAGATTCGGCCAATCAGATGCCCTTTATGCAAATGAGGGTGGTTACTAATGAGGGTGAAAGTCGTTTTTACCTCCCTACCTATATGCCATTTTAACCCTAACCTAACCATAGCCTCAAACTAACCCTAAACCCAAACTAACCATTAGTCCAAAGACTACTTTCAATATTTAACACAAAACAATAAAAAAATATGAACAAACAGTCGATCAAACTCATCTATCCATCTATCCATCTATCCATCTATCCATCTATCTATCCATCCATCCATCCATCCATCCATCACTCCATCACTCCATCACTCCATCCATCCATGTATAACACAGGCCTAAAAACATTCACTTTTTCAAACAAAAACTTTTTTTTTTTTAACAAAAAGTTGTTTAAACTCATGTATCTATATATTCATCTATTCATCTATCTATCTATTTATCTATCTATCCATCCATCCATCCATCCATCCATCACTCCATCCATCCATGTATAACACAGGCCTAAAAACATTCACTTTTTCAAACAAAAACATATTTTTTTTAACAAAAAGTGGTTTAAACTCATGTATCTATATATTCATCTATTCATCTATCTATCCATCCATCCATCCATCCATCCATCACTCCATCACTCCATCCATCAATGTAACACAGGCCTAAAAAACATTCACTTTTTCAAACAAAAACATTTTTTTTAACAAAAACATTTTTTTTAACAAAAAGTTGTTTCAACTCATGTACCTATCTATCCATCCATCCATCCATCCATCCATCCATCCATCCATCCATCCATCCATCCATCCATCCATCCATCACTCCATCCATCAATCTATCTATAGAAATAGACACTTACCTGTCAGCATTGGTGCTGTTTCAGCACTCGTGCTGATATGCACGGCAAATGCAACCATTTTGCATTGACAGGTGAACAGCTGGGGGAAAACTCAAGTTCAGTTTGCGTCAGGGCGTCTGCATGGATGCAGGGTCAAAGGCCAAAGGCCTGGCACGCTACCTCACCTAACCAGCTAAACCTACCCACCACCTGCACAAAAAAACAGAAAACAAAACCAAAAAACACTGACCACTGGCGGGACCTACACAGACCCTACCCAAAATATACCAGGATAGACCACCCCTATATAAAATAACCCTAGATACAACAGCAATTTATAAAATAGACCCCTGTTAAAAAAAAACAAATCTAAAAAATAAAGTGCAGTACCGTGTCTACACACCTGGTGGCGCTAGAGGCGCACCAAACCACCACCAGTCGACTAGCCATACATCAATTACTATATAAACCAAGTTTCGTACAGATAAAACACACCGTTGCAGATATATGGACAGTTAAGATTCGGCCAATCAGATGCCCTTTATGCAAATGAGGGTGGTTACTAATGAGGGTGAAAGTCGTTTTTACCTCCCTACCTATATGCCATTTTAACCCTAACCTAACCATAGCCCCAAACTAACCCTAAACCCAAACTAACCATTAGTCCAAAGACTACTTTCAATATTTAACACAAAACAATAAAAAAATATGAACAAACAGTCGATCAAACTCATCTATCCATCTATCCATCTATCCATCTATCCATCTATCTATCCATCCATCCATCCATCACTCCATCACTCCATCACTCCATCCATCCATGTATAACACAGGCCTAAAAACATTCACTTTTTCAAACAAAAACTTTTTTTTTTTTAACAAAAAGTTGTTTAAACTCATGTATCTATATATTCATCTATTCATCTATCTATCTATTTATCTATCTATCCATCCATCCATCCATCCATCCATCACTCCATCCATCCATGTATAACACAGGCCTAAAAACATTCACTTTTTCAAACAAAAACATATTTTTTTTAACAAAAAGTGGTTTAAACTCATGTATCTATATATTCATCTATTCATCTATCTATCCATCCATCCATCCATCCATCCATCACTCCATCACTCCATCCATCAATGTAACACAGGCCTAAAAAACATTCACTTTTTCAAACAAAAACATTTTTTTTAACAAAAACATTTTTTTTAACAAAAAGTTGTTTCAACTCATGTACCTATCTATCCATCCATCCATCCATCCATCCATCCATCCATCCATCCATCCATCCATCCATCCATCCATCCATCCATCACTCCATCCATCAATCTATCTATAGAAATAGACACTTACCTGTCAGCATTGGTGCTGTTTCAGCACTCGTGCTGATATGCACGGCAAATGCAACCATTTTGCATTGACAGGTGAACAGCTGGGGGAAAACTCAAGTTCAGTTTGCGTCAGGGCGTCTGCATGGATGCAGGGTCAAAGGCCAAAGGCCTGGCACGCTACCTCACCTAACCAGCTAAACCTACCCACCACCTGCACAAAAAAACAGAAAACAAAACCAAAAAACACTGACCACTGGCGGGACCTACACAGACCCTACCCAAAATATACCAGGATAGACCACCCCTATATAAAATAACCCTAGATACAACAGCAATTTATAAAATAGACCCCTGTTAAAAAAAAACAAATCTAAAAAATAAAGTGCAGTACCGTGTCTACACACCTGGTGGCGCTAGAGGCGCACCAAACCACCACCAGTCGACTAGCCATACATCAATTACTATATAAACCAAGTTTCGTACAGATAAAACACACCGTTGCAGATATATGGACAGTTAAGATTCGGCCAATCAGATGCCCTTTATGCAAATGAGGGTGGTTACTAATGAGGGTGAAAGTCGTTTTTACCTCCCTACCTATATGCCATTTTAACCCTAACCTAACCATAGCCTCAAACTAACCCTAAACCCAAACTAACCATTAGTCCAAAGACTACTTTCAATATTTAACACAAAACAATAAAAAAATATGAACAAACAGTCGATCAAACTCATCTATCCATCTATCCATCTATCCATCTATCCATCTATCTATCCATCCATCCATCCATCACTCCATCACTCCATCACTCCATCCATCCATGTATAACACAGGCCTAAAAACATTCACTTTTTCAAACAAAAACTTTTTTTTTTTTAACAAAAAGTTGTTTAAACTCATGTATCTATATATTCATCTATTCATCTATCTATCTATTTATCTATCTATCCATCCATCCATCCATCCATCCATCACTCCATCCATCCATGTATAACACAGGCCTAAAAACATTCACTTTTTCAAACAAAAACATATTTTTTTTAACAAAAAGTGGTTTAAACTCATGTATCTATATATTCATCTATTCATCTATCTATCCATCCATCCATCCATCCATCCATCACTCCATCACTCCATCCATCAATGTAACACAGGCCTAAAAAACATTCACTTTTTCAAACAAAAACATTTTTTTTAACAAAAACATTTTTTTTAACAAAAAGTTGTTTCAACTCATGTACCTATCTATCCATCCATCCATCCATCCATCCATCCATCCATCCATCCATCCATCCATCCATCCATCCATCCATCACTCCATCCATCAATCTATCTATAGAAATAGACACTTACCTGTCAGCATTGGTGCTGTTTCAGCACTCGTGCTGATATGCACGGCAAATGCAACCATTTTGCATTGACAGGTGAACAGCTGGGGGAAAACTCAAGTTCAGTTTGCGTCAGGGCGTCTGCATGGATGCAGGGTCAAAGGCCAAAGGCCTGGCACGCTACCTCACCTAACCAGCTAAACCTACCCACCACCTGCACAAAAAAACAGAAAACAAAACCAAAAAACACTGACCACTGGCGGGACCTACACAGACCCTACCCAAAATATACCAGGATAGACCACCCCTATATAAAATAACCCTAGATACAACAGCAATTTATAAAATAGACCCCTGTTAAAAAAAAACAAATCTAAAAAATAAAGTGCAGTACCGTGTCTACACACCTGGTGGCGCTAGAGGCGCACCAAACCACCACCAGTCGACTAGCCATACATCAATTACTATATAAACCAAGTTTCGTACAGATAAAACACACCGTTGCAGATATATGGACAGTTAAGATTCGGCCAATCAGATGCCCTTTATGCAAATGAGGGTGGTTACTAATGAGGGTGAAAGTCGTTTTTACCTCCCTACCTATATGCCATTTTAACCCTAACCTAACCTAACCATAGCCCCAAACTAACCCTAAACCCAAACTAACCATTAGTCCAAAGACTACTTTCAATATTTAACACAAAACAATAAAAAAATATGAACAAACAGTCGATCAAACTCATCTATCCATCTATCCATCTATCCATCTATCCATCTATCTATCCATCCATCCATCCATCCATCACTCCATCACTCCATCACTCCATCCATCCATGTATAACACAGGCCTAAAAACATTCACTTTTTCAAACAAAAACTTTTTTTTTTTTAACAAAAAGTTGTTTAAACTCATGTATCTATATATTCATCTATTCATCTATCTATCTATTTATCTATCTATCCATCCATCCATCCATCCATCCATCCATCACTCCATCACTCCATCCATCCATGTATAACACAGGCCTAAAAACATTCACTTTTTCAAACAAAAACATATTTTTTTTAACAAAAAGTGGTTTAAACTCATGTATCTATATATTCATCTATTCATCTATCTATCCATCCATCCATCCATCCATCCATCACTCCATCACTCCATCCATCAATGTAACACAGGCCTAAAAAACATTCACTTTTTCAAACAAAAACATTTTTTTTAACAAAAACATTTTTTTTAACAAAAAGTTGTTTCAACTCATGTACCTATCTATCCATCCATCCATCCATCCATCCATCCATCCATCCATCCATCCATCCATCCATCCATCCATCACTCCATCCATCAATCTATCTATAGAAATAGACACTTACCTGTCAGCATTGGTGCTGTTTCAGCACTCGTGCTGATATGCACGGCAAATGCAACCATTTTGCATTGACAGGTGAACAGCTGGGGGAAAACTCAAGTTCAGTTTGCGTCAGGGCGTCTGCATGGATGCAGGGTCAAAGGCCAAAGGCCTGGCACGCTACCTCACCTAACCAGCTAAACCTACCCACCACCTGCACAAAAAAACAGAAAACAAAACCAAAAAACACTGACCACTGGCGGGACCTACACAGACCCTACCCAAAATATACCAGGATAGACCACCCCTATATAAAATAACCCTAGATACAACAGCAATTTATAAAATAGACCCCTGTTAAAAAAAAACAAATCTAAAAAATAAAGTGCAGTACCGTGTCTACACACCTGGTGGCGCTAGAGGCGCACCAAACCACCACCAGTCGACTAGCCATACATCAATTACTATATAAACCAAGTTTCGTACAGATAAAACACACCGTTGCAGATATATGGACAGTTAAGATTCGGCCAATCAGATGCCCTTTATGCAAATGAGGGTGGTTACTAATGAGGGTGAAAGTCGTTTTTACCTCCCTACCTATATGCCATTTTAACCCTAACCTAACCATAGCCTCAAACTAACCCTAAACCCAAACTAACCATTAGTCCAAAGACTACTTTCAATATTTAACACAAAACAATAAAAAAATATGAACAAACAGTCGATCAAACTCATCTATCCATCTATCCATCTATCCATCTATCCATCTATCTATCCATCCATCCATCCATCACTCCATCACTCCATCACTCCATCCATCCATGTATAACACAGGCCTAAAAACATTCACTTTTTCAAACAAAAACTTTTTTTTTTTTAACAAAAAGTTGTTTAAACTCATGTATCTATATATTCATCTATTCATCTATCTATCTATTTATCTATCTATCCATCCATCCATCCATCCATCCATCACTCCATCCATCCATGTATAACACAGGCCTAAAAACATTCACTTTTTCAAACAAAAACATATTTTTTTTAACAAAAAGTGGTTTAAACTCATGTATCTATATATTCATCTATTCATCTATCTATCCATCCATCCATCCATCCATCCATCACTCCATCACTCCATCCATCAATGTAACACAGGCCTAAAAAACATTCACTTTTTCAAACAAAAACATTTTTTTTAACAAAAACATTTTTTTTAACAAAAAGTTGTTTCAACTCATGTACCTATCTATCCATCCATCCATCCATCCATCCATCCATCCATCCATCCATCCATCCATCCATCCATCCATCCATCACTCCATCCATCAATCTATCTATAGAAATAGACACTTACCTGTCAGCATTGGTGCTGTTTCAGCACTCGTGCTGATATGCACGGCAAATGCAACCATTTTGCATTGACAGGTGAACAGCTGGGGGAAAACTCAAGTTCAGTTTGCGTCAGGGCGTCTGCATGGATGCAGGGTCAAAGGCCAAAGGCCTGGCACGCTACCTCACCTAACCAGCTAAACCTACCCACCACCTGCACAAAAAAACAGAAAACAAAACCAAAAAACACTGACCACTGGCGGGACCTACACAGACCCTACCCAAAATATACCAGGATAGACCACCCCTATATAAAATAACCCTAGATACAACAGCAATTTATAAAATAGACCCCTGTTAAAAAAAAACAAATCTAAAAAATAAAGTGCAGTACCGTGTCTACACACCTGGTGGCGCTAGAGGCGCACCAAACCACCACCAGTCGACTAGCCATACATCAATTACTATATAAACCAAGTTTCGTACAGATAAAACACACCGTTGCAGATATATGGACAGTTAAGATTCGGCCAATCAGATGCCCTTTATGCAAATGAGGGTGGTTACTAATGAGGGTGAAAGTCGTTTTTACCTCCCTACCTAACCCTAACTCTAACCCAAACCCAAACTAACCATTAGTCCAAAGACTACTTTCAATATTTAACACAAAACAATAAAAAAATATGAACAAACAGTCGATCAAACTCATCTATCCATCTATCCATCTATCCATCTATCCATCTATCTATCCATCCATCCATCCATCCATCCATCACTCCATCACTCCATCACTCCATCCATCCATGTATAACACAGGCCTAAAAACATTCACTTTTTCAAACAAAAACTTTTTTTTTTTTAACAAAAAGTTGTTTAAACTCATGTATCTATATATTCATCTATTCATCTATCTATCTATTTATCTATCTATCCATCCATCCATCCATCCATCCATCACTCCATCCATCCATGTATAACACAGGCCTAAAAACATTCACTTTTTCAAACAAAAACATATTTTTTTTAACAAAAAGTGGTTTAAACTCATGTATCTATATATTCATCTATTCATCTATCTATCTATTTATCTATCTATCCATCCATCCATCCATCCATCCATCCATCACTCCATCACTCCATCCATCCATGTATAACACAGGCCTAAAAACATTCACTTTTTCAAACAAAAACATATTTTTTTTAACAAAAAGTGGTTTAAACTCATGTATCTATATATTCATCTATTCATCTATCTATCCATCCATCCATCCATCCATCCATCACTCCATCACTCCATCCATCAATGTAACACAGGCCTAAAAAACATTCACTTTTTCAAACAAAAACATTTTTTTTAACAAAAACATTTTTTTTAACAAAAAGTTGTTTCAACTCATGTACCTATCTATCCATCCATCCATCCATCCATCCATCCATCCATCCATCCATCCATCCATCCATCCATCCATCACTCCATCCATCAATCTATCTATAGAAATAGACACTTACCTGTCAGCATTGGTGCTGTTTCAGCACTCGTGCTGATATGCACGGCAAATGCAACCATTTTGCATTGACAGGTGAACAGCTGGGGGAAAACTCAAGTTCAGTTTGCGTCAGGGCGTCTGCATGGATGCAGGGTCAAAGGCCAAAGGCCTGGCACGCTACCTCACCTAACCAGCTAAACCTACCCACCACCTGCACAAAAAAACAGAAAACAAAACCAAAAAACACTGACCACTGGCGGGACCTACACAGACCCTACCCAAAATATACCAGGATAGACCACCCCTATATAAAATAACCCTAGATACAACAGCAATTTATAAAATAGACCCCTGTTAAAAAAAAACAAATCTAAAAAATAAAGTGCAGTACCGTGTCTACACACCTGGTGGCGCTAGAGGCGCACCAAACCACCACCAGTCGACTAGCCATACATCAATTACTATATAAACCAAGTTTCGTACAGATAAAACACACCGTTGCAGATATATGGACAGTTAAGATTCGGCCAATCAGATGCCCTTTATGCAAATGAGGGTGGTTACTAATGAGGGTGAAAGTCGTTTTTACCTCCCTACCTAACCCTAACCCTAACCCTAACCCTAACCCTAACTCTAACCCTAACCCTAACCCTAACCCTAACCCTGGGACTCTACCCCTGGGACTCTAACCCTGGGACTCTACCCCTGGGACTCTACCCCTGGGACTCTACCCCTGGGACTCTACCCCTGGGACTCTACCCCTGGGACTCTACCCCTGGGACTCTACCCCTGGGACTCTACCCCTGGGACTCTACCCCAAATACATTACAAGTGAGGCAACAGCATAAATACAAAACATGAAAATCTATACAAAAAAAATACAGAAAAGTAGCATTAAGGGTTAGGGTTAAGTCCAGTTAAACAGGAATACAAAACTACATAAAATAAGCACCACAAATATGAAAGTGGTATGAATAAAGAGGAAAAAGATGAGTTGGGGTGGGGTGGCGGCTCTGAGATGTGGAGATGGAGAGGCAGGCGTGGCCAAGGCAGGTGCTGACAGAGGGAACCACCACAGAGGAGATAAGAGGAGCAGCTAGGGAGTAAATGGCAGGAAGCCCCAGCAGGATCACCAGGTTGCAGGGCCACAACACAGTCAATAGAAGGATAGGTGTACCTTTGGTTAACGGGCCAAGCAGAACCAGAGGGACAACCAATGCAGGTGGAGCCATTAGAGGTTGGGACCTAGGCAGAGCCCAAGACCCAAGGCAAGACCACTGCACTGGAGGGCAGAAGCAGAAATATATGGCAGTGGAGTCAAAGGGGTGGAGGGACAAGGCATAGCCGTAAGATCAGAAGTCTGTGGCGCAACCAGGGTGATAACTGACCAAGGTAGAGCCAGAGGGGCGAGGGAGCCTGATGCAGCTTGAAGGATGAAGGGCCATGGTGGAGCTAATAGGTTGACAGAGTAAGGTTAAATCCAAGGTTTGGCAAGAAACCAAGGGATAAACAACTAGGTGGAGCTGGTTAACTGGAAGCCAAAGGTGGACCCAAGGTGCAAAGGGTTGCCAATAAAGGAGCCCAAGGACTGAAAGGAGCACGCGGACACAGGGCCAAATTACTAGATGGCATGGGTAGAAGAGGTGGGAGAAGGCGCATCAATGAGAGGCTTCATGCTGAGTGGGAAGGATATCAGACTGGATAGGACTGTCTAAACAGCTGAAGGGGAACAGCTGGGGAGGAGGTTGCTCAAGAGCAGAAACAAGGACAGGAACTGGCTTGGTGTCACTCAAGTTGATCAATCACTTCAGACAGTCCACTTCCACCAAAATTCCCTCCGGGATGAAAATAGGGATTGGCTCACACACGGTCAGACTTGGTTTGGGGGGAACAATAGTTTTGGTTCAAGAAAAACTGCTGCTACATCCATCCATGTTTGAAGTTCCATTCTTCTGTCATGGTGGTTGGAGCAAGGATGAGTTTGAACAGGATCTAGTTATAACAGTAAAACTTTGTAAATAAAATAAAAATAACAAACACTTAAGAGATTAACATGCAGGAACAGAACTGCTAACGTTAAAAATGGACAAGGAACTAAAAGTATATATACAAAGACTAAATGAATGAGTCAACATAGGGCAAGTGAACACAATAAGTTACTATGGACAATATAGTAAGTCATTTTAATTTATAAAGCACATTTACACACAGCACAAAACTGACCAAAGTGCTGTACAATGAATAACTAAAAAGACAAGTAAAAAATAAAACACAGAATCAATAATCATAATTATATAAAACATGAATAAAAAGAAAACCTTCAATATCAGGGCACACAACACAGAAAACAAACAGGAGTGCCAGATTAAGGAACAAGGAAGGCCAAGGAATAAAAATTAGTATTTAACCTGGATTTTAATGCAGCAATGGAGGGGGCAGATCTAATATCCTGGGGGAGCTGGTTCCACAAACGTGGGGCAGCAACTGCAAAGGCTCTATCACCCCTCTGTTTAAGCCATGAGCGCGGCACAAGCAGGAGCTCTTTGTTTGAGGATCTCAGTGACCTTTGAACTGAGTATGGCTGTACAAGGTCGGTGATATAGGTTGGGGCGAGCCCATTAAGTGTCTTAAAAACAAACAATAAAACTTTAATAGGTTGACAAAAAAAAAACACAGGTTTTCATACTTAGGGTTAGTCTACAAAGCTTTACAATACAAGAGGCATACAATATCGTGAAAGATTTAAAATACAAAAGGACAAAACAAAAGCATAACAATATTAAAGGCATCATACCATCATTGCAAAGGGACAATCAGACAAAAAGGGTCATAGTACAAAATTAGAATGAAGGGGGGGGGGGGGGTACAAGTGGCCAAGCCATAAATACAAAAACAAAGGTTGTCAAATCAATATCATGAGTATGACATTAATAAAAAAAAAAGAAAAGAAATAAAAGTGCTCCTGTGCTACAGACAAAGACAATAGAAGGCATTAATACAGAGAGAGAAAAAAAAAAAAAAAAAAAAAAAAAAAGGACAAAGGGACAAAGCTGCTTTACAAAATATGCATTGGAAAAAAAATGTAAATGTGACTGACAACCATAAGTAGGACAAAAGACAATGGTTTAAAGGGGAAAAAAACTAAAGCAAATACAAAAGAAATATGGGCAGAGATAAATACAAAGAGGACAGGGACAAAATGAAAGGGTCCTATTTGCAAAAATAAAGAGGCACAGATAAAAACCAGCATAACAACTAAAAGCATAAAACAAAAACCATTACTAAAAATGCTGGCAGTCACCATAAAACTGTTGACCCAGGAAAGAGACCAATATACACAATGTTTCACAGGTTAGCCTTCAATTCAAGGTTCAAGGTTGGCATTGTCAGGAACTGACTGAAACAATTATTAAAAAAGGAACTATTAAATGTCTAGAATACTAAGAACATTCTGATTGTGGTGTAACTAAGACACAGCTGTGAGCTGATGAAACAGCTGCCACTAAAAGGTCAAACAAGGTTAGAAGAGCTTGAAATTCTGTACCATGAGCCTCAAGGTGGACGGTAGGGTCAACATGTGGACTTCCATTCTGAAGGGAAAACAACCACACACCCAGCTCACCTAGAAGAAGACACATCACATTTCAGTTAGAATTAGTATAAAATTCAAAAGAATGATTGCACAGAAGAGAATTTCCAAGAAGTGTCACACCCGTTTTCAAACCCCTCCAAGGTTTGGTGAAGTTGCAAGAGACAGGTGGTGTCATTTTGTTCTTTGATCAAATTTAGGTCTCAGTCAATCCCAAGATGAGCCAGTATGGCTATTGGCTAGAATCAAGTCAGTTGTGAGAATTTGGAACTGTCAGACAGCTGTAAAACAATGAAGGGGTGAAATACAAAGTGTAGGTTAACAGGACATCAATAGTACACAGGTAGGCCAAAAAAACTAACTCCAACTCCTCTTATCTGCATCCTTCTTCAGACCACACTCTCTCTCTCTCTCCCTCCACACTTCAATTAAGCCTGAAGGACTTGATTAGCTGATCAGGTGTGTTTAATTAGGGTTGAAGCTAAACTCTGCAGGGCTGTGGCCCTCCAGGAACTGAGTTTGACACCCCTGGTCTAGAGTAACAGACATGTGGGAGATACATATGTAAATAAGATGGTCCATCTGTGTCATACAGTAATGAGCTGTTCAGTAAAACAGGTCTATAAGTGCTTGAAATGCTCTAGCATATGCCAGAGGATGATATTACAAATGACATGTAGTTAGTGTTAATTTAATGAAGCTCTAATAAGTTAGGCCACAGAAGTATATTTTGATGGACCCCATTGACTTCAATAGTAGGAAAAAAAAAACCTAGGGAAGTTAATGGGGTCCATCAACTGTTAGGTTACCGACATTCTTCAAAATATCTTGTGATCAGCAGAAGAATGAAATTTATACAGTTTTGAAACAACTTGAGACTGAGTCAATTTTTAAGTGAACTATTCCTTTAAGCCTTGTCTGTGAAACCAGAAAATAGACAGAATTTTAACTCACTAATTCCAAACTCCAGCAGCTTCCTCACTCTCCAACTTCCATCACAGACACATCCTGTGCAAGATCAGCTTGTGGGCATTTATACTCCTGAGCACAACCATTGACAGACATGCAAACAATCAGGAATTAAATTCACCTAACAATCAATAATTATAATAAACTTTCTGTACATGTCCTAACCAACAAATTATTTAACAGACATTTTTACACATTTGCTCATTGAAAAATGTTTAATTTTAAAACAACAAACAACCCCCTTCATCTTCTACACTTGGTGTCTCCCACCTCCCATGATGCACCACAGCAGAGATATAAAAGTTAAATTCAGAAGCTGTTCAGGTTTTTTAGCTAATTCTAGCATGTGGTCACATTGGGTGGCTTTCTGTTTGTTTGGCCTGGTTTTTAATGAATTGTGCAAAGTAGCAAAGCTCAACTTATTGTAAGTTTTACTCTTAAATTGAGATTTAGAAAGATCCATAGCCTAGGGATGGGGAAATGAAGCCTCATGAATCACTGAGGCTTTCCCCTGACTGTTCCGGGAAAAGATTCAAAGCATCGAGAGTGTCGAGAACAGCGCCATCTGGTGCTTATTTAAAATAAAGCAGCCAGAAGCCTGTGTTAGAAGCTCTGGCAGATGAAGCAACCACAACACACTCCATAGTTTCAATGTTATGTGTAATAAAAGCCTTACATGTTTGTGTTTGATTTGTTCATTAAATATATTATATTGTCACACTTTAATGGGAAAATTAATTTAAGCTTATATGATTCAATAAGATTTAATGTAGGCCTTCTCTCTCTCTCTCTCTCTCTCTCTCTCTCTCTCTCTCTCTCTCTCTCTCTACACACACACACAATGAATAAGGACATTGTCTGATAGGATCATCTGTTATTAAATGTGCTTATGACACTTGTTGCTGATAGTGCTTATGTAACTGTAGGAATGACAGAAATGTGATAAAGTTTTTTATTATTTTAATTATTTTTGGCTGTTGCCATTGCTCTAAATACAAACCCTTCACCAAACACCAACACCCTATCCCCTCTCCCCTAATCCCACCCTAAACCCAAACACCAACACCAAATTACCTAAAATCACCAAAAAGTGCAAAGATTTTACAAAATCAAAAAGACACAACAACAAAAAATAATAGCCTAAATAGGCCTAATGAAAAATAAATGTTGCTTATTTAAATGTAATACATTGATTAACTTTCAAAGTACAGCACTCTCCTCACAAACCCAGCAACCAGACTGAGGCAACAATGACTCGTTAAATAAGATCTGGAGTTCGAGCCTTCTGACACCCAAAGCGAAACGCGCACGTGACGGGACATAAAGTGAGGCTTCGTTTGTCGTCGATCACGTGACTCTAGTAAACCAATACAGACCCCGATACGGGGCTTCACTAGAAATTGTGTCGCTTCTGTGATATGCGCATCGGAGCTTCAGTGTCATATGTAACATCACTACCATAGCCTGTTTAATGTAAAAAAATAAAAAATAAATGAAGGAAGGAATTATTTTGATCTAATGTTTTGGTCTGTTTTTCATTAGTCGGGCTGCGATGATGCACAAGCTCACCTGCTGCTCATCTGCCATATGCTTTCTCTGCCAGGATTTATATGAATGATAGGTTGGAACTTTCTTAATACTTATTTTCTTAATATATTTGATAAAGGGACTTTTGACCATGTATTAGGCTGTCCGCAAGTATTGTTATTGAAATATAACACGGGAGCATTAAATAAATCTTTGTGAGCAGCTAATATTTTGATTATTTATCCCTCAAACCCCTTTCTATGGTCTTTTGATATGAGCTCATCAATGTTTACTGACTGATGATAGTGCATTGGAACATTAGCACTTGACACCTGCATCTAACACTTAAAACACTTTACTTTAATTTCCTATTATCAATGTAAAGCTGCTTTGGAACAATCTACACTGTTAAAAGCTCTATATAAATGAAGATGACTTGACCGCTGTGTAAGATTTGTCTCTATCTGTTGTAATTTGCTAGCTATATTGATACTGAAACTCGGCTGACCATAACAAAAAATAGTGTCATTGTTCAGCTGAGGTCAGGTCAGTTCCTTGTCTAAAGATCATCAATTATTAAATGAGTTAATTTCGTCAATGAAGTAGTTCTGTAGAAAACCGTGATGTCATCATCAGCTCGGTTCAGTTTTCATCCAATAGTGTCACCAAACAAAGCAACATGGTTTGGTTATGATTGAAAGACATTTTACTCTGTTCAGTGTGGTCACTGAAAAGGGGTTGGGTCTCCTAATTTTAAACTCTTCTCAAAGTTATATTTAAGAATCTTTTAGTCCTTTAGTCATGTCAGAATTTGCAAATGGTCTTTCCATAGATCTTTTGATTTGACTGATATTTCCAGTTTTAGAAAATATATTAGATTTTTCAGTGTCATAAAACTGATTCTTTTTAAATTATTCTTTCCAACTAAGGAATAGATCTTGGTTGTGTGTTTTTGGCTGAATCAGACCATTTGTCTGTGTCCAGTTCCTTTTCTTATATGTTATGAGTGTAAAGTATCGTAAAGACGAGAAGAAATAGATCGCCCTTTTTTAACGGACAGAGTGATTCCACTGAGAGTGAGTTTACCATCGACAGTGATTCGAGAGCACACGCTTCAACTTCTTTTTTGGACAGACGAGCCCCTCCACGGAGACTACAAAGAGGAAATGTCGAAGAGGTTCAAGAGCCTCAAAGAAGTTTACGACCGTGGACTCGCAGCTTCTCAAAGAGACGGTAATCAATATTTCTGAAAAGGAACTATCTGATGATCAAACTGCGCTTTTATCTAAAGGACTATCTTTTGTGCCTACTAGTGGTGTTAATTGTTTTGGTCTTAAAGTAGATCTGTTCAAATGTTTTAGACAGGTGAAATTACGGTACCTTTTCTCCAAATCAGAGTCTGGTTCATCTAGGACACCTTTTAGACCTAAAAGTAATTTTTGCCCTAATGTGTCTAACCATACTATTCATACTTTTTGTCGTTTGGTCGAACAAGAGGTGATGGAAGCTTGCTCTTCTAGTAATAAAATCTCTCATAATTTTTCATTGAATGAGAAAAAAGCTTTGACCGAATTGATAAGTGACCCAAGCATTATTATAAAACCTGCTGATAAAGGAGGGGCGATTGTAGTCCAAGATACGAAAAAATACCAACATGAAATTCTTTCACAATTAGAGAATACTAAGTTTTATAAAAAAAACTTCTCAGTGATCCTACCAATACTTATCGATCTGAGATATTGTTATTTTTAACAAATGCTAAAACAGAGGGTTGGATATCTCAATCGGAGTTTAATTTCTTGTATTGTCGTCAACACCCGATTAGACCTGTTTTTTACACTCTTCCTAAAATTCATAAGAGACTTATTGACCCTCCAGGTCGTCCGATTGTGGCACAGACTAATTCCCTCTTATCTCCTTTATCTCAGTATGTTGATTTTTTTATAAAACCTTTTGTTTATTCGTTACCATCTTACATTCGGGATTCTACTGATTTCATCAATAAGATTTCATGATTTACCAGACATTTCCTTATTATTAACTTTGGACATAACTAGTTTATATACTAACATTTCACATGATAAAGGACTTATTGCCCTCAGACATTATCTTTCGTTACGCGAGGACTCTAGTCCACCTTCAGACTTTATCATCGAGATGGCCTCGTACCTGTTGAAATATAATTATTTCAGTTTTGATAAAGATTTTTTTTCTTCAGAAAAGTGGTACAGCAATGGGCTCGAATTTTGCCCCTAAAACTATGCCAATCTATTCATGGTTTTTTTTGAGGAGAGTTATGTATTGAATACCGAAAAGAATCCTTTCTATTCACAGATTATCAAATGGTATAGATACATTGACGATATATTTTGTATTTTTTTGGGTGATCATGATGAGGCTCGAATTTGTGACATTTTTGAATAACTTTGTTGACGACTTGGAATTTACCTCTGAAATTAATTCATCTAGAGTACACTTCCTCGATATGTGGGTACAGAAGAACGAAGGAAGTTTGATTACAACTTTGTTTACTAAAGAGACTGATCGTAACACACTTTTACTTGCTACCAGTTTTCATCTGACTTTAAAAAAAAAAAGGATTGCCTAAGAGTCAGTTCTATAGATTGAGGAGGATTTGTTATTCTGATTCCGACTTCATTGAGAAATCAAATATTATGAAAAATACATTTTTGAATAGAGGTTACCCTTCAGATTGGGTTGAGGAAGCATTTAATACAGCTTTTAAAAAGACACGGTCTGAATTGCTAAAAAAGAAGACAAAAAAAGCAAGAAAGTATTCTTTTACTTGTATTACAACGCATTCACCTAAGTCCTACATGATAAAATCAATTTTTTAAAAACATTGGCATTTGTTGTCTTCTGATCCGGAGTTGAGCGAAACTTTTAGGCATCCTCCTCTGATTGTATATAAACGTGCTAGGAATTTGAAAGATAGCTTGGTACATGCTCGTTTTCAGAGCGTTAGTCCTCGTGCATCTCAGAGTTTACTCAGTCCTATACAGAAGGGCAATTATCGTTGTGGGAATTGTACTCAGTGTAATAATACATTCAAAACCAAATTTTTTTGTCATCCTAGAACTGGTAAAAGATATAACATCAAATCTGTGATTACTTGTGTCTCTACTCATGTTGTGTATTTGATCCGTTGTCCTTGTGGTCTAGGTTATGTGGGAAAAACATCACGTCAATTAAAACAAAGAATTAGTGAACATAAGAGTTCTATCAGAAGAAAAGCTATGAATTATCCAGTTGCGGCACATTTTTTAATTTTGAATCACGATGTTACCGCTTTACGCTTTTGTGGGATTGAAAAAGTAAGTTTGCCACCTAGGGGAGGTGACGTTGAATTGCTCCTACAGAGACGCGAACTTTTTTGGATTTACACCCTTCAAACTTTATCACCTAAGGGTATGAACGACGAAGCATTATTTAATGTAATGTTACAGTGATATTTTGTAACTGTTTTGAGTGACGTGTTTGTTCTACTATGTATTCTCAATGAGTTTTAGTGGCTATGGAGCCTTGCTTATTGTTGTAACTGTTTAGAATTACAATTTGATACTGTGTGATGATGACGTGTTGATTATGTGTTCTCGATGATCGTGTTAACCTACAGGGGGATCTTTGTTGATTGTTGTAACTATCACATTTTGTAATTGTTTATGATGTGGTTAATTATGTACTCTCAATGAGCTTAATTGTTTACAGATGGAGCTCTGTTGATTAGTCATGTGTTTATCTTAAAAGAGAGGAATTTGAACATTTGTATATTCCTGATGAAGGTCGTGTGACCGAAACGTTGATAATAAATTCAATTTAATTGCAAGTAATGATAGTGTGTGGGAGTTCCTCATCTACTGAAACGACCTACTTGTTTGGTCTTGTTATCCTAAAAAGCTCCAAAAAAAAAAGCAGATTATGTGTGTTTGTCTATTTGTTGGGTTAGGGTTAAGTTTGACGCATCTCTCGCTCTGACTGTGTCCCGCTGAAGATCATGCAGGATCAAGATAAACTAGGGCTGATGCTGGTGTGTCTGTCAGAACTGTTTTTCTTCTAAGACTGACCGTGTTCTTCAGAAGGCTGTCGGTGAAGATCCAGCGCTGTGTGTCCAGAGAGCGATCAGCCGGTCAGAACTGAACCTAGAGCTCGAATCCGCACATGAACAAACACTTTAGACTGAGGAGAAAAGACTGACTTTAAACCAAGACAGGAAAAGACATGAAGACATTTATTTGCTGAAAGCTTTGGTGCTTTAGACGACTGATTCACTGCGAAACTACGACCAGACATGCTCAAGTCTATGGCAATGACTTACATAAGAACATATACACAGTGTTTATGGCAAAAATACTTTTAAAAAATCCTAAAATCCTAGTTTTGTAATTTGGACAAAAACCCTATCTGCCCATTATTCATATAATTGATATTAAAGAACTTGTGTAGTGAACTGAATGGCAATATTTTTATGTAGACTACACATTCAAAACGTGTTGCTGAATGATTTATTTTTGCTGAGTGTAAGCATCAGTAAATCAAAACAGTGTCTCATTACCCCTCTTGGCAGCATTAAAAAGAAAAAGAGCAAAACTTTAGTGACTGGATGGAAAGCTCTTCCCATTCTTTTTTTTCTCTCTCTCTCTAATTAAATCTATTTTATTTTTGGGATGGTAAAAGGTTTTTGACATTGCCAAAGCATAGTAACGTTAAATATACATACAATCATGTTCACACAAATACACAACATTAAAGAAAGAGATGTTAAAAGTACTAATAAAGTCAAGTCAAGTCACCTTCATTTATATAGCGTTTTTAACAATGTAGATTGTTTCAAAGCAGCTTTACAGAGATAAACGTATAATTTAAGGTAACAGAGATTGTTTTGGCTTAATAGCGGTTCTTTAATAAAGTTATTTTCCAGCTAAAGTTAGTTTTGATTGATTCGCTTCCGTCGCAACGATCATTTGTTATTAAATTAGGGGCCGACACCACCTAAGACGACACCATTCGCTCTACACAGACTTTAAACGCGAACCTGTGAGAAACGCTGATGGCGTTCACATGCGCATTAAGAATTGGTTCTATAGTTATGTGCGTTTGAATATATGTGCGCAGGTTTGTAATTCCCTACAAAACCAAGCCTAAACAAAGTACTGGTCTTTCCTTATAAATTTTGATACAGAAATTTATTTTATTTTGTCACTTCGGGGTAGGTACGTGAAACGAATTTTCCCGATAACGCTTTATCTGTAGAGTGGTAAACGGATCCTCCATAGGGAGAGACTAGTTGGCACTTCAGCGCTGCCTTGTCATCGGGTCCAGGCGAAGGTCCTTCGTCAGATCTGGATACGGCCTGGATCTGGCAGCCTGCGGAAAAAACCTTGGGATAAACAAAGACACTAAAATTAGCATAGATGCCATTCTTCTTATGATGTAACGAGTACATCAGGATTTATGGGAAGTGTTCCCGGTTCCGGCTGACCTGATCTATGCAGCCTAACATTGTATTATAGAAGTCTATAATGTGTTGTGTGAATGCTAGGCCAAAGAGATGTGTTTTTAGTCTAGCTTTGAACTGACAGAGTGTGTCTGCTTCCCAGACAATGTTAGGAAGACTGTTCCAAAGTTTTGGTGCTAAATAGGAGAAGGATCTACCGCCAGCAGTCGATTTTGATATTCTAGGTATTATCAACTGGCCGGAATTTTGAGATTGCGATAGACGTGAAGGACTATAATGCGTTAAGAGCTCGCTCAAGTACTGCGGAGCTAAACCATTTAGTGCTTTGTAAGTAATCAGCAATATTTTAAAATGTATGTGATGTTTAATAGGCAGCCAATGCAGTGTTGACAGAACAGGGCTAATATGGTCATACTTCCTGGTTCTGGTAAGAACTCGAGCTGCTGCGTTTTGGACCAGCTGTAGTTTGTTTATTAAGCGTGCAGGGCAACCACCCAGTAGAGCATTACAATAATCTAGCCTTTAGGTCATGAACACATGAACTAATTGTTCCGCATTTGTCAATGAGAACATATGGCGTAATTTAGATTGGAAAAATGCGGTTTTACAGACACTAGACACGTGACTTTCAAATGAAAGATTGGTATCAAAGAGCACACCCAGGTTCCTAACCGACGATGAAGAGTTAACGGAGCAGCCATAAAGTGTTAGACAGTATTCTAGATGATTACATGTGGAAGTTTTTTGTCCATTAATTAGAATCTCTGTTTTTTTTTTATTTAGAAGTCATCCAATTTATTATATCAGCTATGCATTCCGTTAATTTTGTGAATTGGTAAGTTTCGTTAGGTTTTGAAGAAATATAGAGCTGAGTATCGTCAGCATAACAGTGAAAGCTAATTCCATGCTTCCTAATGATATCTCCCAAGGGTAGCATGTACAGAGTGAACAGCAGCGGTCCTAGTACTGAGCCTTGAGGTACGCCATACTGAACTTGTGATCAATAAGACATCTCTTCATTTACTGCTACAAACTGATAACGGTCAGATAAGTATGATTTAAACCATGCTAATGCAATTCCACTAATGCCAACATAGTTTTCAAGTCTATTTAAAAGAATGTTGTGGTCAATAGTATCAAATGCCGCACTAAGATCGAGTAACACTAATAGAGAGATACAACCACGATCGGATGATAAGAGCAAATCATTTGTGACTCTAATGAGAGCAGTCTCGGTACTATGGTACAGTCTAAATCCTGACTGAAAATCCTCGCAGATATCATTTCTTTCAAGAAAGGAACACAGTTGTGAGGATACTGCTTTATCTAAAATCTTTGACAGAAAAGGCAGATTCGAGATCGGCCTGTAATTGACTAATTCTGTACGATCAAGTTGCGTTTTTTTAACAAGAGGTTTAATCATAGCCAGCTTAAAGGTTTTTGGTACGTATCCTAGAGACAAAGATTAATTAATGATAGTAAGAAGAGGATCTATGACCTCTGTAAGCATCTCTTTCAGTAGCTTAGTCGGTACAGGGTCTAACATACATGTTGTCGATTTAGATGATTTAATGAGCTTGCTAAATTCTTCCTCTCCTATAGCAATAAATGAATCGAATTTTTCCTCAGGGAGACTACAATTTTGAACATGATATTATCAATCTTATAAGTGAAGAAGTTCATAAAGTCATTACTGCTGTGTTGCTTGGAAACTTCTGAGCTTGAAGCTTTATTTTTCGTTAGTTTAGCCACCGTTTCAAATAAATACCTAGGATTATGTTTATTTTCTTCTAATAGGTTTGAAAAATAAGCAGATCTAGCAGCTTTTAAGGCCTCTCTGTAAGTAATCGAGTTCTCCTTCCATGAAATACGAAATACCTCTAGTTTTGTTTTCTTCCAGTTGCGCTCCATTTTTCTGGCTGCTCTCTTAAGGGCCTGAGTGTGCTCGTTGTACCACGGCGTTGGACTATTTTCTTTAATCTTTAAGCGCAACGGAGCAACTGTGTCTAAAGTGCTGGAAAAGTGAAAGTTAAAAGTTTCTGTTGCAATATCGAGTTCTTCTAAGCTATCTGGGATGCTGAGATGATGAAACTGATTAGGAAGATTATTGATAAAGCAATCTTTAGTGGCAGAAGTGATAGGTCTAACATATTTGTAACACGGAGTCGGCTTTGCAGCCTTGGCTAAATGTAATTTACACGAGACTAGATAATGATCTGAGATGTCATCGCTCTGCTGCAGAATTTCAACGGCATCAACATCTATTCCATGTGATAATATTAGATCTAGAGTACGATTACGACAATGAGTAGGTCCTGACACATGTTGTCTAACTCCAGTAGAGTTTACAATGTCTTTAAATGCCAATCCCAATGCATCTTTTTCATTATCTATGTGTATATTAAAATCACCAACAATTAGTACTTTATCTGCAGTCAATATTAATTCTGATAGAAAGTCCGCAAATTCTTTGATAAAGTCTGTATGGTGCCCTGGTGGCCTGTATACAGTAGCCAGCACAAATCTCAAACGTGATTTATCGTTTACACTATATATTTTTACATTAAGCACCAACACCTCAAAAGAATTATATTTAAAACGTAATTTCTTAGTGGTTTTGAAATTATTACTATAAATTACAGCAACACCTCCTCCTTTGCGTTTCAGATGAGGTTCATGTTTATAACAGTAATCTTGCGGGGTGGACTCATTTAAAGTAATGTAATCGTTTGGTTTTAGCCAGGTTTCTGTCAAACACAGCACATCTAGATTATAGTCTGTAATCATATCATTAACAATGAGTCCTTTTGGAGTAAAGGATCGAATATTCAGCAACCCAAGCTTTAGCATTTGCTCATCTGTATTATATCTGTTTTTTATTTGTTGAACATCAGTAAAATTTTACCCTTAGATGGGTTTGGACGTTTTTTGGATTTCCAAATTCGGGGAACAGACACAGTCTCTATATGATGATATCTAGGTGAAAGAGGCTCTATGTGATGGGATTTATCTGACCTTGGTGACGTGAGACAGCTAGCAGACGGTCGGTTAAGCCAGTCTGTTAAGCCAGTCTGTCTGCTTCCTGACCTGATGCCTAATTTGTCATTTTTTATCTCTAATACAATTGAAGGGTTACAAATTTAAGAATCTATTTCAGATATGCTTACTTACATAACATCATGGTGAAGAATACTGATTTTAGCATTTGAGGTTTTAATTTAGATTCCAATACAAACTGATAAAGTTTAGTAGACTGATTTCAGATGATTATTGAGTCTCCAGCAAGAGTCTCCTCTCCTGCCAGTCCTGTTTTCTCTATTGTATTTTAAATGAGTCAGATCACTGAGATTCTCACCTTTCAGCCTAGATGTTGAATCGTTAGGTTGATTGGATTAGCTGTAGGGGAGACTTTCACCTTTTGTCATTAATGGCTCTGGAATGGCCCTTGGAACCGGAGTTCCTGGCCAGTATCAGCATTTGAATAGCTATGCTGATTCAATTGGACTGGTAGTGCTCTCAGACTAGGGTGTTACCTAAACCTGTTACATGCTTTGTTTTAATTTGTCTCCACCTTCAAAAGTCCCTCCTCCTAAAATGCCTATAAGACACCATGTACCGTTACATACTTTAGATTTTGTTGGACGAACCGCAGCCACGCTCAAATAAAGAAACTCTTCTGTTTGAACGTGATCCCAACGTCTCCTGGTCTGCTTTGAAGAAAGAAAAAACTTTCCAACACTATGAGCCAAATTACTAGAGAGAAGAGCAGCACCATCCCAGGAGGGATGAATACCATCTCTTTTCAACAGGTCAGGTCTGCACCAAAAACTTTTCCAATTGTCTATGAATTCTATATTATTAAGCGGACACCACCTCGACAGCCAGCCATTGAGTGAACTCTATCTATCTATCTATCTATAATAAAGAGCAGCTTATGTAAGGTTTGCTATTATTCCTTCTGCATGTTGCACAGTTTCCCAGCTCCATCTGTACGCAGCGTTTATCATCTAGATCAGGGATGAGTAACTTCAGTTCTGCAGTGTTGATAAAAACTCACCTGTAGCTTTCTAGTAATCCTGAAGACATTGATGAGCTTGTTCAGTTGTGTTAGATTAGGTGGGCACTAACCTTTGCAGGACCCCTGCAATCCCTGATATAACCACTGGGATAAAGCAGTTTGGAGAACAGATGGTAAATATCACATTCACAAATGTCAATGGTCAAAAAAGATACATAATTTTGTACACTAAGTTAGAGCTTTGTCAGTATCTTGAAGCATTTGGAGGGCATAAAGAAACAGGTTTCATTTTATTTTTTGAACAATCACAAATTGTTTATTCATAATGTCACATGAACCTGTACAGCAAATGCATAGACAATTTCACTCCAGATTATTCAATAGAGGAAACAACACAGGCATGCCGGAATTAAGGCAAAAGGACATTTTCATTGAAGAGCAACTGGTCTTTCCACTAACCCTTTGACTGCACAGACCAGAACCTGTTCTTATCAGATGAAACCTGTGGGATCTCACGGAGAGCAGACGCGCCCATAGAACAGAACGCTCCTGGACGGGTTGTGGCGTATGAAGAAGAGGAACGGGTGATCGGCACAGAAGCGCTCGGGACGCATCAGACAGCGCATCATCATCACGGCACCGGTGGCCGCCGCCGCCTCCGTTCACTTCAACAAACGACTTGTGCACCACCTTCGACAGCACCAGATCATTCCCGGGGGACATTCCTGAAAAATCAGCTTTCTGCGAGTCAAACGCATCCACCATTCCCAGGCTGATCAGAAGAGAGTTCATGTTATAGGTTTCCTCCATCTTGAATCTGGGCAGAGACACTTCCAGAAGGTCCATCATGTCGGGTCGGGTCCACTCCATGAAGTTCTCGAAGCTCAGCGCGCTCTCCAGCTGGACAAGAGAGATCAACACAACTCAACACAGCAGATTAACACAACACAACTCCACACAGCAGATCAACAACTCCACACAGCAGATCAACACAACACAGCAGATCAACCCTAACGCCACACCTTCTGAAGGCCGGTGTTGTCGTCCTCCATGGCGTTGGGAAGCAGGATCAACATACTCAGGTCTTTTCCCACATACGGCAGCTCCAGAATCTGACAGTTCACGTCAGGAATGAAGGCCAGAGGAAACTTGGCCTTCTGGAACATCATCCGCACCGGCTTCGATTCATTCTGTCAACCAATGAAAACATATCGTCACTCTCACTAATATCACATGACTGTTGCTGTAAAAATCATCAAGAAGGAAACAACAGAAATATTACAAATATTTCATGAAGAAATGAAGAATACACAACACGGATCAGTCTGCCCAACTAAACATCCCTGTAATCTGGAAATGTGTGTATGTCTCATCTATTCAGTTACATCGACCTATTTTATATACATTTACTTTGAAATATTTGAGAACTGCTGCCCAATTGTTCCCCATTTCTAAATTTAATATCAGGCTTTCGCAATGTTTCACAAGCTGGAAAATTACACCACTGTTTTCTGCAGAGCTACTTTATAGCTCAGTTGAACTCTTTTCATAACTGATGCACTTTACACAGCTATTGAACAGATATGAATCAACAGTGAACTGATTTCAGCTGAATAATGATGGTTTAATATCATTATTTTCCTGTTATTACTGTGAAGCTGCTTTGAAACAATCTGTATTGTATAAAGCGCTGTAGGAAAAAAGCTGACAAGGAAAGTTCATTTATATGCAGTAGCCAATCTCACACACAATGGTAATTAAAAAGCATATTAAAGAAAAAGATAAATAGACATTTCAAGTCAAACCATGTAAGAAAGTTCACATTAAAAAGGTAAAATAATAATGTAAGAGCGTCTGAATCTGACCTTGTTGATCTTGAACTGCTCGTCTCGGGTCAGATCCTCTCTGAACTTTCTCTCCCAGTCGCCCTTGAAATACACAGCATTTACCAGTACGAGTTTGGTCAGAGAATCCACGTCTCCTTCTGCCAGCAGGTCCTTGATCTTCTCTACGATTATAAACACACATTATAACTGACACAGCAGGAATTGCTCAAATCAAGTGAGTTTATAAGTAGTAGTAATGCAGCATGAAGTGATGTCGCATTAAAGACACATCATTGTGCTTTTCTTCCTGAAATTGTGTTAAATTTGTGCTTGTCCACCTTGTGTTTGCTCTTCCACCCAGCTGTTGATGTGCGAACGAGCCGAGTCCGCCTGACCGATGAAGTCCAGCGTCTCCAGATCAGCCTGATACAGGCCCTTCGTGTCACTGACGAACTTCTGGAACAAAGAGGAAAAATAAAGACGTACTGCACAAACAACTAAAACATGTACAACCTTTTTTCACCATTTAAAAAAAAAAAAACCTTTTTTTCACTTCACTTTAACTATTGTTAATCTGCCAAGGGTCTTCTTTAAAATCAAACTTCAGTCTGTGCTCCAAAAGTGATTTTGACATATTTAGTCGTCTAAGGCCCACAGAGCATCTTCTGTAAAATGGTGCATACGAATAAAGCATGCAGTGTGTGTGTGTGTGTGTGTGTGTGTGTGTGTGTGTGTGTGTGTGTGTGTGTGTGTGTGTGTGTGTGTGTGTGTGTGTGTGTGAGAATGAACCTCAGTGAATCTGTAGCTCTTCTCTCCATACAGGCGATTGGCGAGACTCAGTGCGTACGGCGCCTCGGCTCGGATCATCTCGCTCAGGAGTTTACTAAAGCCAGCGTGGGTTTCAGCCTCTGCTCCGGCAAAATGCAAAGCCTGGAGACAAAATGTCAATTACAGAAGTTGCAGATGTGATTATTCTGTAAAAAAACACTGAGAAATTCTTACGATATGGAAGCATAAATATGGTTTCTTCAGTTCACAGACGGAGCTTTAATCAGTTTTTGCTGAAAATGTGATCAACATTATTTAATCAAAATAAACCATTTAATCAAACAAATGTTTCAACAGTCATTCTGTCCATTCAAATTTATCATGTTGCGAAAATGACTTCGTTATGGGGAATTAATAGTCAAATGAAATGAGGGGAATATTCAGAATATGACGAATATTAATATTGCATACACAAATTAAATTATCCCAAATAGGGAATAGGTCAAACCTCACCTTATATCAATAATTAACACGATTACTCGTATTAATCGTTAATATAGGTAGGTCAAATTATATCTTTAATCAGGGGAAATTTAGGTAGAAGTTAATGTTCAGTTATCACACAAACTGTCCGTCCGGCGGCCAGTATGCACAACCTCTGAACAGAAACTTATACGGCCTATAACACTGACAAATACCCTCCTGTGGCCACAAGGACGATATTTTCGTTTTCTAGACAATTTAGAGATCGTGATAGTAAAATAAGGTAGAGCTGTAGCTTAGATAAATTTTCAGGGACTTCAGTAATGGAACATTGAGACAAATTTTAACTCAAAAGATTATGGAATTTAATATAAAACAAACTAAGATTACATGTACTAATCAAAACACGCAGGAGTAAATATGCATAGAAAAACGAACAACAATACAAACGATCGCAATAAGAAAAATTGGAGAGAGATTGAGAGAGAGAGAGAGAGAGAGAGAGAGAGAGAGAGATTTTGATTTTTACAAAAACTTTAATACACTTTTCAAGAATTAAATTACAATCATAAACATTTATCAATCAAATCATAACAAAGTTCACAAAAAGAAAAATACTACTTCATTTTCAAACAGACAACACAGGGCACTATTGCAACACCAAATATTAACAAAGGTATCGAGATCATCAACAAATTTATAATAATTAAAATCAATCAAGATTCTTGCCTGTACCATATTAAAAAGAAGCTCAACTACATTTTGTTCTACATTATCTTCAATTTTTTTCTTTCTACTCAGATAAATTGCTAGTTTAGCCTTGCCTATGATAAAATTCAACAACTGACAATGAAATCTTTTCTCTCTAGCATATTTAAAACCAAAAATAAACAATTCCACAGAAAAGGTTTCACCACATCTTTCAAAAATATTGCTTAATGACAAAAATAGGGGTTTTAACCTGTAACACTTTGCAAAAGCATGGAAGACAGTTTCTCTTTCATTACAAAAAGGACATTTGTCGCTACTTTCAGGGTTTATAACAGATACAAAGGAATTAACCGCAATGGCTCCATAAAGGATTTTCCATTGCAAATCTCCAGTTTTCATTATCAATGGTGGTTTATAGAGTGACCTCCACTGAGGTTTTATATCTGCATTCAAATTGAAAACAGTACGCCACGGGGTGTCAACTTTCCCATCCAACATCTTTTTGTTAAAACTAAACACACAATATTTATATAATTTTTTTCCAACACAGGATAAAAAAAATCAATATACACAGTACTGCAAGACTCCAAAAAAACTCCAGAAAAATTTTCCACATTCACAGCAAAAACTAAATTTGGAAAAGGATCCACTGGATTGGGTTCGATAAGCCCATCTCGGAACCTAGACACCAGAGTTAATTCAGTTGGTTCAAGTGTAGATTTCCATTTTGATGAAAGCTTTGTGATGATGCGAACAGACTTGAAGCCCAACTTTTGAGCAATTGTACTATTGTTCTTTAGGTCACAGTCTGTTTCCTTCAATAAAAGGCCCAAGGTTAGGATTCTGTTATCAATAAGGGCTTTGTTAAGGCCTGGAAATAAACCATCTCTAGACAAATCCATTCGTGTACCATATATTAAGGGCTCCTCCAATAACCAATGAAGTGATTGTAGATCCTCTGTTCGCTTGAAGTGAAAAAGATTCCAGACTTTAAAAATGTTCCTATAGAAAATTGGTAGTCCAGAAACGTCTATGTCCGAAGAATTCACGAGGAAAAGATTTTTGTCCAATCCAAGACCTTTGAACTTGCGTAGAATGACATGGGCAACAGCACACCACTTCACATCAGAAGAACTAACCAACAGTTTCTGAATACGCTGAAGCCGAAAAGTTGCCACTCTGCTCTGCAGATGTACCAAACCTTGACCCCCTTCTTCTTTAGATAGAAAGAGCAAACTTTGAGGAATCCAATGTATATTGTCCCAAAAAAAAATCAACTAAGATGGCTTGAACTTTCTTCAATAAAAGAGAGGGGGGATCAATACATGCAAATTTGTGCCATAAAGAGGACGCAACCAAGTTATTAATTATTAGGATACGACATTGCTGGAGTCAGAAATTTCCATCTTTCTAAGCGACCTTTAATTTTTTCTACAACATTTTCCCAATTCATTTGTAAGGTAGAATCGTCTCCCAAAAAAACACCTAAGTATTTAAGACCTGTTCTTCCCCAAAAAAGACCTTCTGGTAACTTTGGCTTTCCTCTCGACCATTTACCTAATAAAAGAGTTTCACTTTTTCCCCAGTTTACATTTGCAGATGATAACTTCTTAAAATCGGATAATATCTTCAATAATTTATCAATGTCATCTTGATCATCAATCAATATGAGGACATCATCAGCATAGGCTGATAAAATAAAATTATCTTTGCAATCTGGCAAACATACACCTTTTAACTGAGCTCTAAATTGCTGTAAAAGGGGCTCAACTGCCAAGGAATAAAGCATTCCAGATAATGAGCATCCCTGTCGAACACCTCTATTCACTTTAACAGGAGCACATAAACCACCATTGATTTTAATAAGACTCTCAATATCACAATAAAGAACCTTTATGAGATCGATAAACTTTGGGCAAAAGCCGAATGATTTTAAAACTTTCCAAAGGTAACAATGTTCCACATGATCAAAAGCTTTTTCTTGGTCTAAAGAGATTAAGCCACAATCCAAATTAAGCATCTTGGAGACTTCTAAAATATCCCGAACCAACGAAATATTATCAATTATCGTTCTGCCAGGGACACAATAAGTTTGATCAGAATGGATGACAATATACATTACTTCTGCTAATCGATTTGCCAGAATTTTAGAGAGTAATTTATACTCACTACAAAGCAGAGATATGGGACGCCAGCATCTTATATTAGTGAGGTCGCCTTTCTTGGGCAAGAGGGTTAAAACTGCTCTCCGGCAGCTTTGAGGAAGCCAGCCCTCAGCCAGGCTTTCATTTAACACCTCTAACACATCCTCTTCCAGGACAGCCCAGAAGGTCTTATACCACTCAATAGGTAGACCATCAACTCCTGGAGCTTTTCCTGACTCCATTCCTTGAAGTGCTTTAAACAACTCAGCTCTTCCAAGAGCACCTGAGATCTTTGCATTGTCTTCTTCTGATAATTGAGGTAGACCATCAAAAAAGGCATCCTCCCTCTCATATTCTGCTCCGAGTTCATTCGTGTACAGTTTTTCATAAAAACTGATTGCTCTCTTTCTAATTTCTTTAGGATTAGACAAAAGCTTACCAGACTCTGAACGTAGAGCATGGATAACTCTGCTCTGTCCATTTTTCCTTTCCAAGGCGAAAAAGAAACTGGAGGGAGCATCCATATGATTTAATTTTTGGAATCGCGATCTGACCAAAGCTCCTTGTGTTTTAACCTGCAGTAAATCATTCAGCTGTGTCTTCTTTTTTGCTAGAATATCAAAATAGTTTTGGGTTCTAGTTGATTCAGCCAATTCTTGTAGTTTTAGGATATCAGCCTCCAAGATACTTACATTTAAAAAGATCTCAGCAGTGATATTAAGAGTATATTGTGTACAGAGTTGCTTTATTTGGACTTTTCCATAGTCCCACCATTGCCTTACAGAGTTAAACGTTTCCTTCTTTGTCTTAAAATCATCCGAAAAATTGTAAACATTTTTTAAAAATATTTATCATTTAATAAATTAGCGTTTAATTGCCAATAGGCACTCCTTGGTTTAATTGAATTAAACACATGACACTGTACCATACAATGGTCAGAGAAACCTAAAGGAGTGATTAAACATTTTTTAATGATGTTGCAATGATGATTAAAAATATATAACCTATCTAGCCTAGCTAAAGAAATCGTATTGTCACGAACATGTGTCCAAGTATACTGTCTTTGGGTTCCTTCTAAATGCCTCCACACATCACATAACTCATAGGTTTTAACAAGTTGAATAAGGCGTTTACGAGAAGGTGCGTGCGGTTCGATGTGATTTCTATCCAAGTTCGATACAGTACAATTGAAATCACCACCTAAAAAAAGATATTCTTCTCCGTGACAGTTTTGTATAATAGAACTAAGTATGTCTAGAAAAACCATTCTTTCAACAGCAGAGGTAGGGACGTATACACAAATCAGAACAAAAGTACACTTTTCAAAAGTAACCCTTACTTTCAAGAGTCTTCCTTTAATGACTTCGTCAATCTGATATGTATGGGGAGACATTTTTTTTGTAAAAAGGATAGCAACTCCTCCACTAAGTGAGGTATTATGACTCAAGATTGAGAGCCCACTCCACTCTACTGCCCATTCAGGGGCATTTCTAATATCACTATGCGTCTCTTGTAGCATAGCAATATCTATTTTCTTTAGTTTAATTTCTTCAAACAAAACAGCTCTTTTTTTTATATCTCTCAATCCATTAACATTGATTGTTGCTATGTTTACCTCACAAATAATTAAAGAAAAAAAGAGAAAAAATAAACAAAAAACCAGAGGTGAACACACATACTCTTTCATGGTTTTAAAGTTAGGTCTTTCCACTGTCAACACTGTTATCCCCTAATGAAAGCTTTCTCACAATTTTTTTCAACCGGTAAACCTCCTTGTTTGTGAACAAACTCTCAGACATAGAAAACCTAACCTTGTCAGCAAATGTTCTTGTGTCTGGGAAAAAGTCAGCTACACACACACCTCTTCTATTTTTTGTTGCTCTTAAAAAGAGTTTAATATCCTCAACTTCATAGCCGCTGCTAGTAAAGTCACTTTGAGACAAACCAATGCTGGAATCAGAGGATTCACTGTCACTTTCTATGTCTTCATCAATATGTGTATTTCCAATGTCTATCTTTATGGCCTTTGCAATTTGAGGAGAATCAATATTTTTCCTTTTATTCGGGACTTTAAAATGAATTTGCTCTGTTCCTGTCTCGTTTTTATCCAGATGTTGATGAGACTGTGGCATATTAGACTCATCATCACCTTCTTGCATTTCTGTCTGTACACTAGGATCATATGTTTCAGTGTTAACAAGATCATTTTTACCAGCCATAGTAACAGAGCCAACTCCCTGAGATTCTAAACTCACTCTCTCAGATACAGCGTCTTAAATCCTCTTATCGGTATTCACGGTTTCACTCGCAGCAATGCCCGATGGTCCCGCTTTAACAGTCTCATTCACATTTTTCTCACTATCATCATTGACTTTGTTAGGACAAGAACGAATTAAATGTGTTTTTTCTCCACACCTAAAACACTTCATTTTCTCTGTTGTGACATAAATAATATAATCACAATCCTCTACTTTGAGGCGAAGTGACAAATCAATCTCTTCATCATCTTTTAAGATCATGAACAGATAGCGTCTTAAGACACCACATGTTTCAACAACGGAGACATCCAACTGGAATCATCTTAATCGGTGATACAACTTTACCGTACCGTGACATAATATTAACTAGAGTTTCGTCACTGACAAACGGAGGAACGTTCGATAATAACACTTTCTTAGACGGCATAGAAAGCGGGAGTACCGGAATAAAATTCTCACCCACAACAATGCCGGTTTCAACCAGCTCGTTAGCTTTTTCAACTGAACTAAGGAAGATTGCTACGGCACTGTTCATTCTAGAGGCCGACAATACATGCTCATGTCCCACCATTTCACCTGCAGCCAGACAACATTCTTCTACAGTCACCGCGGACGCCACTTTCACTCCGTGACGCCGTGTGAGGGAGCTTAAAATTTGCGATCGCGGGGTGTAGCAGTCGATTCTGTTCCCTACCGGAATTCCTGTTCCCTTTACGCAATCATTCTACAAATCGTACGTAGTTGCCGAGTTACCATACGTACAATCAGAACTGAATACGAGCAAGAAGCGCAACTGGATGTACGGGAAGCCAAAAGGTTAAAAAAGGATTCACGTCACAGGTACTTTTAATGTAGAATGTTTTAATTATATAAAAAAATAATGCTTATTTTGAAAGACTGATTTTCGAGTTGGTTTAACCAACGTGAAAATGAAGGGATAAATAAGCAAACTCCAAAAACAATGGCATCATATTTTAGTTATTTATTGCAAGAAGCACATTTGTATTCATCCTCTGTGGATGGATTGTCCACAGACATCACAGGCAATCTGTAAAAATAAATAAATAAATAAACACTCAAACCCATACCAGTTTTTGAGGAGATAAAGTTGCTGGCCATCTATTGAAATAGCTGTATTGTTAGTAAAATCTAAACAGTAACCTGCAAGGACAATCTTAAGGCCTAATGAAAGAAATAGGCTTATTTAAACTGAAATTGCAGGATAGGTAATTGTTTATGTTTTAGTTGCAAGCAAGTCTATTATAAGATGGCTAGCTAGTCCATGGACAAGTATGGGCTTTTTGTTTTGTATCAAGTCTTAGTCTAATTATTGCCCTCTGAAATTGGTAATTAATTAATATAAGAATGTTATGTTGCAACCATGTCTTGCATGTGAAAAATATTAAAGAAGGTAATAATGGCAATATATGGTTTTATTCATATTTATTTATTTTTATTTCATACATGTAACATAAAAGGTGTCACCTGAAAATGTGTTTCCCTTGTGACAATAATATGAGGAACTCTTTTTCTCATGTGTATTTTGGTGACATTTAACATATTGTTAATACATTTTGTATACTGTTTACAAAGTTGTATATCATAAACCTGTCATCTCTGACGTTTTGCAATCTTTATAAATAACAACAAGAACATAAAATGAGGCATTGAGTTTGGACATAATAACGGTCAGATAAGGCATATGGGCAAAATTCAACATAATACAAAAACTATGAACAAGTGCAAAATTAATTCAATTCACAGAAATATTACTGTGAGCGAACAGCGAACCATTTATTATGATGCAGTGTAGCAAGACAATTAAATGTTGCGCCAATGCTTTTGGCCTTTTTCGCTTTCCGTACATCCAGCTGTGCTTTAATCCATCTGCTACGCATGCGCTGTTGAGGGGGAACAGGAATTCCGGTAGGGAACAGAATCGACTGCTACAGGGGCCGCCATGCTGCCTATAGCAACAGCAGCACACACGGCCCAACTCAATAATAACAACACGAAAAAAACTCCAATTACTAAACTAATCCTACAAAGCAGAGAGGAAAAAAGAAAGAAAAAGTACTCACATTCACTTCTCACACTCAAGCCACTCAGCCTCACACACCTGTCCACTCGCACCGGAAACGAGAGAGAGAGAGAGAGAGAGAGAGAGATTTTTTTGATTTAAAAAAAAACAATTTTATTCCATACAATCAATTCCAAAAACAATCATACACTATACAACTCAATTAAAAAATAGAGAAAAAGATAGATCCCCTCCCATCACAGCACAGAAAATATTTTTATAACACCACTGCGTTTCAAATGCTGTCATATCATTCATTAATTTATAATACCTAAAATCAACAACAATTCTAGACTTAACATAGGCTTTAAATAGACACATAATCTCTTGGCCAAGTCTATTCTCTATTCTATTTTTCCTGCTTAAATAAATTGCAAGCTTTGCTTGACCAATCACATAGTTAATCAGCTGCCATTTTACTCTTTGCTTTTGACTATACCCTGCCCCCAAAATAAAGGCATTATGCGTGAACTTCTCTCCAAATTTTGACAACACTTGACTCAATAAAACAAAAAGTGATTTAAGTCTTACACATTCTAAAAAACAATGAAACACTGTTTCCCTTAGACCACAAAACACACACTTATCATTAACACTTGGATTAATAACAGAAATAAATGCATTAACTGCCACAGAACCGTGTAAAATTCTCCATTGTAAATCTCCAGATTTCTTAATCAATGGTGGTTTATAAAACACTCCAAAATGGTTTAGCTTTTTCACCCATCCCAAGCTTTTCCTTCCAAACTGTATCAACTCTCCCATTTAAAGCAACTCTATTAAAAACTTTTACACAACACTGATAAAGAACTTTGCCCTCTACTATGTCCAAATCCAAATCTTTCAGCCCGTGAAGGTCTAGCAAAGGACCTGTCATATCCTTCAAATCCGGAGTAATTCTAATTTTCGGAACAGGATCTTCTTTATCAGGAACCTCCAAACCCTTCCCAAAATCCTCAAGTAGTGTGATTTCCACATCCGTGAGCTTCTTCCTCCACTTTTCTACTATTGTTCCTGTGTGGCGAATTGACCTTTGCCCCAGCATCAGGGCTACTGCTGTAACATCACTTAAATCAGGGCCAGCCACACTGACAATTTGCCTCAGCTTCACAGTTCCAGAAGCACACAACTTCTGAGTGAGGCCTGGTACCTCATCCGTTACATCTAGACGAGCCCCTTTGACTAGGGGCTCCTCCAACAGCCAAAATAAAGAGTCTGAATTGTCCATTCTCTTGAGAGTGAAGAGTCCCCACATTTTAAAAAGTCCACAATAAAAAGGAGATATGTTATTCAGGTTCAACTTCCTGTAATCCATAAAAAGGAGGCCAACATCAAGTCCAAGTCCCTCCACCCTTTGTAGGATGACCTTGGTCAAGTTCCTCCACACCAGATCATTGGGGCCTGTTAAAAATCTCTGAATGAATTGTAAACGAAATGTTGCCATTCTGCTTGGTAAATGGACCAAACCTTGTCCACCTTCATCTTTAGGAAGAAACAATACACTTTGTGGAATCCAGTGCAATCGATCCCAAAAAAAATCCACAAAAATTCTTTGCAGCTGAGATAATAACCCTATGGGTGGATCCACACAGAACAGTTTATGCCAGAGTACCGAAGCTACCAAATTATTCACTATTAACACTCTTCCCCTAAAAGATAATTGTGAATGAATCCACTTCCATTTAGCCAGTCTACCTACCATCTTCTCTACTACCCCATCCCAATTATTTTGTTGTGTAATTGCATCTCCAAGATAAACTCCCAAATATTTGAGACCTCCCTTTTTCCAGGTTATTCTATGAGGTAAAACTGGTAGGCCCTGCTCCCATTTTCCTATAGCCAATGCCCCGCTCTTTTCCCAGTTTACTTTAGCAGCTGAGATAACTCCAAAATCTCTTATAATACCCTCCATATGGTTAATATCTCGCTGCCCATTAACCATGATTATGACATCATCAGCATAAGCTGAAACTTGAAATATATTACCGTTGTGCAAAGAAAAACCTTCAATTTTTGATCGTAATTTATTCAACAAAGGCTCAATAGCCAAAGAATATAACATTCCCGATATTGCACAACCCTGTCTAATGCCCCTAAAAACCTTAAAAGGGGCACTCAAACCACCATTGATTTTCAAAACACTTTCAATGTCCTGGTACATAACTTTGATCATATTAATAAACTCCAATCCAAAATTAAAAGCATTTAAAGTTTTCCAAAGATATCTGTGCTCGACTCTGTCAAACGCCTTTTCTTGATCGATAGAAACAAGACCCAAATCAACACTAGAAAAATTGCAAATATTTAAAATATCCCGTATAAGGCAAACATTATCAAAAATAGATCGTCCGGGAATACAATAAAGTCTGGTCAATATGGATGACTTCCCGCATCACCTTTTTCAGCCTATTAGCCAGGGCTTTAGAGAATATTTTCAGGTCAGAGCATAGCAAACTCACTGGTCTCCAGTTCTTTATATCTTGTAGATTCCCTTTTTTAGGTAACAGGGTAATCACCGCTCTTCTGCAGCTTAAAGGCAACAACCCCTCAGTTAAGCTCTCATTGAGAACACCCAACAGGTCATTACCCAAAACTGCCCAGAACTCTCTGTAAAACTCCATAGGGGGCCCATCCATGCCAGGGGATTTACCCCCCTCCATCGCTTTCAGAGCAGTGAACAGCTCCTGCTCACACAGCGGCAGCTTCAGCTCCGCTTTTGAGCTCTCTGAAACACGGGGTAGACCTTCGTAGAAGTGAGCAGACAAATCATCATCCTCAACATACTCGCTGCTATACAGCCCAGTATAGAACCGTACGGCCCTCTTTCTTATCTCAGAGGGTTCTGTTAGCTCACGCCCATCTTCAGAGCACAAACAGTGAATGCAACGACTCTGACCATTCTTTCTCTCAAGACTGAAAAAGAATTTAGATGGAGCATCCATTTGTGAAAGGTTTAAAAAGCGAGATCGCACCAATGCTCCTTGCGCCCTAACTCCCAATAGGTTTAAAAGAAAAGTTTTTGGGATTTAAGAGTCTCCAAATATCTTTGCTCTTTGGTAGCATCAGCCAAATCCTGCAATTCAACTATTTCAGTTTCTAACTTTTTCATAGATCGTGTTATATCCCTGGTAACATTGAAAGTGTATTGTTGACAAAGCATCATTATTTTAACCTTCCCAATATCCCACCACTGACGCAGATCTTCAAACTCGTCTTTTCTCGTCTTAAAATTGTCCCAAAAAAAGCAAAAAACATCTCTAAAATTCTTATCATTCAGCAGAGATGTGTTGAAATGCCAATATGCACTTCTGGCCTTTATATTTGCTATGAATACTTGACATGTAACTAAACAATGATCTGAAAAACCTACTGGAGCAATTACACATTTTTTAATAATATTAAGATGATGCTTATAACAATAAAACCTATCAATTCTAGCTAGGGATATAACATTTCCCCTTGCATGTGCCCATGTATATTGTCTGACATCACTATTAGCCCCCCGCAATATGTCACATAAACTGTGAGTCTCAACTAACTCGCATATAACACGAGCTGAAGCAGCATGTGGTTCTACGTGGTTCCGATCCAATACATAATTTTCTGTGCAGTTAAAATCTCCCCCAAAAAACAAATAATCATCAGAAATATAATCCTGCAAAATACTATTAATATTGTTAAAAAAAATAACTCTTTCAGCCCCAACAGTTGGAGCGTATATGTTCAAAAAAACCAAATTGAATCTTTCAAATTTTGCTTTTAACAGCATGAGTCTACCTGGTATTACATGTTCCAATTCATATGAAATAGGCAGGAATGTTTTGGCAAAAAGTACAGCCACCCCTCCTCTGACTGAACTCATATGAGAAAGCACTACTTCCCCATCCCACTCCTTTTTCCAATCGATTTCATTTAAACTATCACTGTGTGTTTCTTGAACCATCATAACATCCAAGCTCTTTTGTCTGATTAACTCAAAAAGTAATGCTCTTTTCTTTAGATCTCTTGCACCATTCAAATTCAGAGTACCTATCCTTATCGTACTCATTAAATAGTGTGTTATCAAGAGATATAAAGCAAACAATAACTTAAAATAACAAAATGACTTATGTCGTTTCAAAACCATCCTCAATTTTTTGTTTTAGTTTCAATTTAGACACAAATTTCTTCAACCTGAACATTTCTTGAACAGTGAAATGCTCCTCACTGTCACCCCTCATCGTCATTGCAACTGAATCTATGAATAGTTTACGATCAGGGAAATACTCCTCAACCTGGACATTTTTCATATTCTTTGTTTTGTGAAGGAATAATCTTATTTTTCCAAATGTGTACACACCTTGATGATCGTACTGTCCATTTCTGCTAGCTGTTGCCTCAACATCAGACTCAACTGAGCTGCATTCAGTATCATCATTTCTATTAGCTGCGTCTACAGTCACCTGACCAGTGCTCTTATTCTTTAAGCTTTTCTTTACTCTTTTCCTTTTAGTAGAGGGAGTTTTAAAAAGTTCTTCATCCCTCAGCATCTCAGTGTCCAGACTCTCTTGAGCCTCAATAATTTCTGCAACAGCAGATACATTCTCCTGTGATTCATCAGTTTCATTCTCTACATTGTCTGCACCTATCGTTATGCCATGAACGTGTCCCCCTACACTCTCCACAGCTTCCTCATCCTCAACAGTCTCACTTCTCCTACTTTCCACATGCATGTCTTCCTCCGCAAAAGCAGCACTGGTCCCAGCAGAAGCAGCACTGGTCCCAGCAGAAGCAGCACTGGTCCCAGCAGAAGCAGCACTGGTCCCAGCAGAAGCAACACTGGTCCCAGCAGAAGCAATCTCACCCATCCTCTCATTACCTACAGTTTCAGCATCATTAACTTTCTCAGTACATGCACCTCTAATGTGTCCCTCTTTTCCACATCGGAAACATTTCATAATATCAGAGGTAACAAAAACCACATAATCAAAACCATCAACCTTAAATTTGAAAGCCACATTCAATTCGTCTGCATCCTTCTTCAAAACCATATAAACCTGACGTCTAAAACAAACAACATGCTTAAGTAGCGGTGACTTACAACCAAACGGGATCTTTTTCATTTGGGACACTACTTTACCATGCCTTGACAGCTCTGCTATCAAGAGTTCATCTTTAATGAACGGGGGAACATTAGACAGAATAACTCTTTTCGCCGGTTGAAGCAGCGGCATTACGGGAGTGAAGGTATCCTGTATAACAACGCCATTCTGAACAACACTATTAACTTTTTCAATAGTGTCTAGAAAGACAACAACAGCGCTGTTCATGCGAGAAGCAGATAATATGCTATCGCAACCAACAACTTCTCCTACAGCCAAAACACATTGTTCCACCGATACATTACTCACAGGCGCGAGCTTGATACCGTGTCTTCGCGACAACCGGTCCAAACTCACGCGTTCTGAGGACGCCATTGCCACCCAGCAAACGCCGGATAGCGGCGAAAATCGTCCCACCTAAAACCTACCAAGCCTATATTAACAATCTCAAACTCACACTTCTTAAAAAATCTTTAAACAAAAACAGTAAGAAAGTTAAGAGAAAGAGAGGGAAAAACTCACTCACACCAGCAGTACTCTCACCGCAACCTCCGCCCACTCACTCACAGCATCCGCTCACAGAGAGAGAGAGAGAGAGAGAGAGAGAGAGAGAGAGAGAGAGAGAGAGAGAGAGAGAGAGAGAGAGAGAGAGAGAGAGTGTAAGTGAGTGAGAGATTTTCCTCAGGACATAAACAGTTCCTCAGTTGTTTCACAAATGAGACCCCAAAGGCTTTAGTAATATCTAGGCAATCTTAACACAGCAGTTCTTTCCGGATTGCGAATTTAAGAATGTACTTTACTTTGATCTGGCCACCTTTGTGCGTCTGTGTGGAGCGGATGCGTGAAGCCATGTGTTGCGGAGTCTTCAGGGCGGAGTTGAGGTGATAGTAACTCTGCAGAGCGTACGCGAACTTTGTCCAAAAGGTACTTTAGTCTTAAGTTGGTATTTAAGTAAAGTATCAAACTGCGGTAGATTATCAAGAAAAGAAAGACTTAGGGTAAAAGCGAAATTAGAAAGCAAAAATTAAGAAAACTCCGGTTGGAGTTTGTGGTAGGAAGAAGGGTCCTCTCTTTGGCGAACTGCCAAGAAAGGAGCGTGGTTCCGTGTTTTGAAGGAACTAAGCCACTCCTTTCTCACGTGCCTAGACCAATCATTTGGCGGATGTGTGTGGTGCCAAAACTTTCTTTGTTCGCTTAAGTACACGCCTCTGAAAGAGGTGCAGCGGAGATTTAATCTGTTATAAACTGATATAAATGGCAGAATGCATAATTTCATACTTTGAGTTAAGAATTCAACACCGTTGGTTTCTTTGGAATAAAACAATACCATGAATGATAATTCTGCGAGCTATTAATCGGAAGATACATGATTCTTCGTGATTACATGCACATCAAATTGATTAAATACCAATAAAGCTTATAGTTATAGTAATTAGGGTATGGGGATCATGAAACACAACAAGAAATACATTTCATACATTTTCAAGAGTAATTTTTACCACACGTGGTCAGGGAATAGATGCAGTCCTCGAGTATGTATGCGTATGTGTGTGCGTAGAGTCATGAAGTCATGGAAAGTTCAAACTGCGCTGTGAACTTTTGTCACTGAGTCAGGGGAAGTTCGTATGTGTGTGCGTATGTGTGTGCGTATTCTCTCGAGCTGATGAGGTTAACAGTGGGCACATGTTTTGACATCTGGTCAAACACTGTTTTATTGTTTTGAAGTGTTAATCAGTGTCAAGAAATCCGGGGGGGGTTTTGCGAGATCGCCCGACGCCGTGGCGCCTAGGAGAAAAACCAGAATGGTTTTTGTTTACCCAGGAAACAGAGATCTGTGTTCTTAGATCGGTAATCTCTGATTATGCAGATGTTTAAATGCCATTTGCTCGGCTTCAAAGTCCAGGAACAACAGGGTTTGTGTTTGTTGATTGGAATCCAGTAATTTAATCACCTAGTAGAAACTGACCATCTGCTTTGTGCTACAACACGGTAAAACGGCCACATTATTGGTTAATCCATCAGAGTCTCTGGCTCTAACAAAGTACTTCTTCAACATATTAATATGACACAAACGACTACGTTTACGTCGGCCTGGCGTAGAAATGACATAATCTAGATCACCAACCTTGTGTTCAATGGTGTAAGGCCCTGAAAACCGTGCCTGTAATGAAGAACCATGTATAGGAAGCAAAGCCAAAACTTGATCTCCTACTGAAAAATATCGCTTCTTAGCCCGCTTGTCATACCAGGCCTTCATCTTTTTCTGTGAGCCAGCCAGATTAGTACGAGCAATTTCACAGGCTTTACTAAGCCAATGTTGAAAATGACTAACATAGTCCAGTAGATTGGAAGAATCGGATGCCTCCGCCAGCCATTTCTCCTTTAACAATTTCAAAGGACCACGGACATTATGGCCAAAAACCAATTGAGCAGGACTAAACCCCAGAGAATCCTGTACAGCCTCTCTGGCTGCAAAAAGCATGAAATGCACCCCTTCATCCCAGTCCCTCTGGAACTCAAGACAGTAGGTTCTTAACATAGCTTTCAGGGTTTGATGAAACCTCTCAAGGGCTCCTTGGGACTCTGGGTGGTAAGCACTAGAATGGCAAGATGAAATACCCAACTGATCCAGCACCTGCTTAAAAATCTTGGACATAAAATTGGACCCTTGATCTGTAACGGCTGACAGACAGGATGTATATGCAACAACGCTCTTTATTGAAAACACTCAGTGGGTCAGAAACACAGCACAAAGACGATCGCCAACACAGCGGGACAGGTGGGCAGACACAAACGCTGATGGCGTGGTGACGCAGGGACCTCGGTGGGCAACAGGTGCTGGTGCGGTGATCCAGTGGTAATCCCTCGTGAGTGCAAGATGAATCCGTGAAGAGTGCAGGAATCCAGGAGAACACGACGAAGACAGGAAGATCCAAACAGCACGGGGAACACAGGAACAAGCACGGGAACACACCAGGAACAACCACAACGATCTGACAACATGAGACACCGGTTACTGAGCTTATAAAGGGACAGACAATTGAAACCAGCTGGCGCTACTGATCACTAATGATTAGTGACCACGCCCACAGACACACACACAAACACACAACAGCACGTTAGACGAGAGAGAGACAGCGAATTCATGAACCGTGACATGATCGGACTGAACAGTTTTAGGAAGCCCGAACATTGAAAAGAACTTCAGCAAGGCCTGTATCACGGCGGGAGCTGTTATCTTCCTTAAAGGAATGGCCTCGGGGAAGCGAGTAGAAGCACACATAACCGTCAACAAATACTGGTGGCCACGTTTGGTTTTAGGTAATGGACCAACACAATCTACTAAAACTCTACCAAAAGGCTCCTCAAAAGCTGGAATAGGATGCAAAGGAGCAACAGGTATAGTTTGGTTGGGTTTACCCGCTACCTGGCAAATATGGCATGTCTTACAATAAGAAACTACATCTCTTTTTAAACCAGGCCAATAGAAATTCTGCAATATACGATTATATGTCTTATTTATACCAAGATGTCCAGCCATGCTACAGTCATGCGCTAGTTTGAGAATTTCTTTACGAAAAACCTGAGGTACCACGACCTGAAAAACATTGCACCAGTCATCTTGTCCAGACAAAGATTGGGGGCACCATTTTCTCATTAGTACCCCGTCCTTATGGAAAAACCCAGATGACAACTCATTCACCTCTTGCTCCGTACTCAGTTCATCTAACAGAGAAGATAAAGAAGAGTCTTTGCTCTGCTCTAAATTGAGTTGATCCCTTGTAATCATTGATTTTTTGTAAGGAATGTCTTGGGAAGTTTCTAACCCTTCTTTACCTATCATTATCTGAGATTCAACAGACACATCTTTATCTCCACCCTTCCAATCACACTCCCCCAAAAAGGTATCGGCCAAATTAAAATTCGTACCCCCTTCATCTGTGGCACTAGAAGTCTGTCTAGACATAGCCCGTGTCACCAAACACACTGAAAAAACATCAGGAAAAGACTGAGACAACTCATCAAAGCTCTCACCTGGCATAGGCACTTCAGTAACTTGAGGGCTAGGTATAACTTTAACTCCTGCCAAATCGTTGCCCAAAATGAAGGAAACCCCTTCAATTGGCAAAGAAGGTAGTACTCCTACTACTACCTGACCAGAGACCAAGGGTGACTTTATAACAATGCGATGTAAAGGGACAATGGTACAGCCCATTTCAACCCCTCTTACCAAAACTTGAGCACCTGTATCAGTCTGGTCAGACAGAGGTAATACCCCCTTAAGTAGTAACGATTGTGCAGCTCCTGTGTCCCTGAGAATACGCACCGGAACACCACCGTCCTGTCCTGATAAAGAGACAACTCCAGTTGTTACAAAAGGAGTATAATCAGTGGAACCATCACTACTTTCCATGTTTTCCCACTTCGGAGAACGGCACTCAAAACACTCATCACCTGTCAAAAGGGGCAATTGGCATGCAATAGTTAACCCAACTGGCTTGGTAGATTTTGCTTTCTTATTGAGAACAAAGCACTCCGATATCTTATGACCTGGCTTTTTGCAATAGAAACAAATAATATTTGCCCTAACAGGAACTGCCTCAAGTTTACTAGGAGAGGTTGAACCAGAACTAGATCCGGCCATGGCCGACTTACTTCGACTCTGATGGTAGTTTCTTTTTAGGTCACGATTTCCAAACAACCCTTTATGGGTTAGAGAAAATTCATCAGTCATAGTGGCTGCATCACACAATTTGGAAACCTTCTGTTCATTCAAGTAAGTAACTAGACCCTCGGGGACACAATTCTTAAACTCCTCTAAAAGAACCAAGTCCCTGAGCTGTTCTTTGGTCTCAACCTGCTTCGAAGCACACCACCTATCAAACATGTTCTCCTTTTCCCGAGCAAACTCTACAAACGTCTGCTTCTCACTTTTAAAGTAATTTCGGAAACGTTGACGATATGCTTCGGGCACTAACTCATAAGCATGGAGAATGGAGGTTTTGACAGTATCATATACAGCACTCTGTTCTAAACTAAGTGCTGAATAAACCTCTTGAGCCTTACCTGTAAGCACACATTGTAAAAGCAGCGTCCAAACCTCTTTAGGCCACTTCAGTGTAGTAGCAACTCTCTCAAAGTGGGAGAAATACTTCTCTACCTCTTTTTCAGAAAAAGGAGGAACCATCCTTAAATGCTTCCCAATATCAAAAACTTGCTCTACCCTTTGAGGAATCTTGGAGGGAACAACAAAAGGTGAAACAGGTGGTTGGCCCTCAGGCCTCCGACCTGCCAACTCCAGCTCCATTTTTTTAAGGACAAAAGCATGCTCACGCTCCCTTTCCTGTCCCTCCAATTTCCTAATCTCAAGTTCTCCCTGCAGCTCTTTCTCTTTCAAAGCTAATTGGTCTTGTTCTAGACGACACCTCAGTAATTCCAAATCCAACTCTTTTTCCCGTAACGCCATCTCTTTCAGCTTGACTTCACTGCCAACAATGGGACCTGGCGCTTGTAATTTTCCACCAAAAACGTTCTTTTCCTCTAAAGTGCCCTTTAAACTTTTTAAGATCGACTCTTTAAGTTTCTTATCAGCACTAGTAAGCTCTATATCATAATGAGCAGCAACCAACAACAGCTGCTCTTTAGTGCACTTTTCAAGTGCTTCCTCAGAAGGCTCTTTCAAAAAAACTTCCACATTAGAAGCCATAGCTAAACTCTACACCTTCACCACAGTAGCCACTTTAGGAGTTCCCAAAAACACCACAGTATCCTTTCAAATATATTTCACTTAAAAAAAAAAAAAGATTTAAACTTTTGACCAACTCCATTTCCACAAAGCTACTAAAAAGGTAATTTAATCTGCACCAGTCAACAAGTCAATCACTTACCCGAACACTAAATAGGTTTACCAAAAACCTCTCAACAGGTAACATGCTAACACTATGGTAATCTACAAAAAGAGACCTCCTCATAAATCACCAAAATCATGCCTAAATTGCCGACCACATTCAACAATCTAGCATGCTACATCACAACTGCATGTTACCTAATACATTGACATACCAAAAACTTTGGTTACTGGTGCAAAATTACTTACCAACTTGAAGAAAGTGGGGATGAGAAAAATTCCTGCTCTCTCAAACATAACAAAATTTCACAAGTTCCCAACACTAATCAATGATGCTAAAAAAAACACACCATTGAACATGGATATCTTAGACAGCAACTCCGGTACACTATATATAAAAAAGATTTAAAAATCCTCTCTAATCTTCAAAGGCTTACCAGGCTCGGGGCCACTTTAAATGCTGAACTTCATGTCACCTGGCAAAAACCAGGCCCTGAATAGCGTACCCCCAACAGAGATTAAAACTCCACCCGGGATACCTTCAAAAATAACAAACTAACAAAACAAACTAACAAAACAAACAGTGTGCCGTTGGAAGGATTGACTAGCAACCCAGCTGGAACACTCTACCTAACCGGAGACTTCTAATAATCCAATAACCTTTTCCACACTCCACTCAACAAATAAAACCCCAAATCCAAACCATTATTGATCCCGGACAAGGCTCCAATTTATGTTACGACCCGGCTCAAAGTCATAACATAAAGAGGACAACTGACAAGATGAATTCAAATAAAGAAATAGAAGTTTATTTGAAGTTAACCAAATAATGTCTAGGGTTCAAACACAAGATAATTATAGTAAACATCAACACAAAATCAAATCAATAAACAGTTGGAAATGAGGTTGGTAGAGTTGTGGAAATCATATGGGAACACAAACTCAAGAACCCACTCTTCAAACAAAGTCACAAAACACAAATGAGAGAGAACTAGGCAAAATCCATGAGCTCCTTAAATAGTTTGCCACAGGTGCAGCTGGTCTTCACTAGAGCAATCCCGCCCACCAAGGAGTCGTCAGCCCTAGAACTCACAAAAGATAAGAGGTAAAAAAAAACAGGGGCAGGGATGTAACAATATAAATAGAAAAAAGAACTGGACCTAAAATCGATCCCTGTGGAACACCCTTCAAAAGCTCAAGAAAACCTGATTTGACACCATCAGTGGAAACACACTGTGTTCTATTTGTCAGATCATTTTCAAACCATCTGCAGGCCGCCAAGTCTAGTCCAATTGATGACAGTCTATTTAGAAGTAAAGAATGATCCACAGTGTCGAAGGCCTTAGATAGATCTATAAACAGAGCTGCACAATGCTTCCTTCTATCCATACCACTTATAATGTCATCCAGTACCCGAGTAACAGCAGAAGTGGTGCTATGACCAGGTCTAAAACCTGACTGATATGTTTTCAAAATGCAATGTTCGTCTAAAAAGGAGTGCAACTGCAGATTTACTATTTCCTCAAATATTTTCACAAGACATGAAAGCCTTGAAATGGGTCTATAATTATTTAAATCTCTGGGATCACCACATTTAAAAAGTGGACGTACCAGGGCCGTCTTCCAAACCTTAGGAATTATTCCTGTTAACAAGGATAAATAAAAAATGTGGCCAAGTGGCTCAGCAATAATAGTTGCAGCAAGCTGCAAAAGACAGGGATTAAGATCATCTGCTCCGGTAGCAGTTTTTATATCAATAGTTAAAAGAGCTTTGAAAACTTCCTCGGAGCTAACCCATTGAAATGAAAAAGATGGATTCACAACTTCATCTGACAAAAATATTGGAAGAGAGAGCTGTTTCTCTTAACTTGGTTCTGGCTACACAATCAGACCTTTCTGGTGTAACGGTCACCAGCTGGAGTGCCCTTGAGTGCCACCAGAGGGCACTCCACACCAGACTATCATATTTCACTCACACTACATTTCCCAGAACTCACTGCCCGGACTAATTATCATTGATTGCATTCACCTGTATCTTATTACCCTGTTAGTCTCAGCCTATTTATACCTTGTACATTCATTCATTCCCTGCGAAGTCTTGTTTGTGTCACACTGCATTTCTGAGCGTTTATCCTGTGTTTTGTTTATCTGGTTTTTGATCTTGGACTGTTTCCTCATTTGTATGATTGTTATCTGCCTGGCCTGACTTGGACTGTTCTTGGACTTTTGATTATTGCTGCCTGACCCGAATTCTGCCTGTTATCTGGATTACCCTTGCTGTTTGATCTACATTGCTCTGTCTGCCCTGTTTGACCCCGCCTGTACGACCTTCCTTATTAAAAGCTGCATTTGGATCCTCTACTCTCGTGTCTTGGAGCAGTTTCGTGACATCTGGGAGCACCACATCATTACAAGTTCCACCCTCAAACAAATTACCAGCTGTAACAAAATGTTGGTTAAACGCATCACATTTTAATTTTGTCATTTACAGTTTTAAAATGAAATGTAATCGTATTAGGCAGAGATGAGTGGCAACTTCGTTTTAGGTATTTTACGGCTTTCCAAAATTTAGTCGGATCACCTTGACTACTAGAAATTGTATTTAAATAATAACTTGATTTTGCCTTTTTTCCACAGAAATGGTGCACTTGTTTCTGAGTTGTTTAAATGTAAGCCAGTCACTACATAGTCCAGTTTGCCTGGCTTTAGACCAAGCTTTATTTCTTAACTGCAATAATTCTGAAAGTTCTGTAGAGAACCATGGGTTTATCCTGTCTTTAGTTCTATATGTCTTCATAGGAGCATATTTGTCTGCCACTGAATTAAAAATACTTGTAAATGTTTCAAAAGCCAATTCCACATCTGAAATATTCAAAACACTTGATAAATCAGAATAATAAAGATCACGGAGAAACCCTTCATTTTCTAGATTTTTTTAACTCCTTTTTGTAACAAGTCGGGGTTTGGTTTTAATTAATTTAGTGTGACTATAGGAGAGTGATCACTAAAGTCCATAGCAAAGACCCCACTATGAGGGTATTTATGAGGATTGTTCGTAAGGATTAAATCTATCAGAGTTGATCTTGAAAGGTCTTTTAAATTAACTCGAGTAGGTTCCATGATCAATTGTGACAAGTTCATATCAACACAAGCTGTTCTAAAATAAGCAGAAGAAGGGGATAACCAATTTAAATTAAAATCACCAAGTATCACAATCTCATTTTCTAAAAAGGGGGTAAGTGATTCAAAAATAGAAGTGACTGCTTCCTGTGTAGCAGATGGATGGCGATAAACTCCAACAACAGAGACAAACACATTACAAAAGATTTCAACATTAATAACAAGAAGCTCAAATTGTTTAGGAACAGACATACTAAAAGATTTTGTGGCCTTAAAATCCTTATGTACATACATACAGACACCTCCACCCTTTTTTGCTCTATCACATCTAAAGACATTATAATCATTAATTGCAATAACATCATCACCATCAGAGGATTTAAGCCAGGTTTCAGAGCACACTAAAATGTCAAGTTTAGAATCATTTACCCACAAGTCTAGCATGTCAAGTTTAGGGATGATACTTCGGACATTAATGTGCATTAATGTCGGTTCCTTGCCACTGTTGCCTTTGGCTTGCTCAGTTGGGGATATTTTGGGGATATTTAATTTAATTTTATCAATCAATAAATTCCTCTTGAAACAAACTTTGTTGTATTATTTTAATTTAATACTGTGAAGCTGCTTTGATACAATCTGTATTGTGAAAAGCGCTATACAAATAAACTTGACTTGACTTGACTTGACATTAACCCAAGACCTTGTCTTGTATTAAAATCAGAGGGGCAATATGATGTTTGTAAAGGAGCTAATATAGGCAGATTACAAGTGCATACATTGCTAAATAAATTAATAAGTATGAGATTATTATGCCTAGCATATGTATCTGTAGGTCTATGAGAAAAACGCTTTGAAATTATGGTAGGGATTACTTGCCCAGGATTTGAGGTGTTAGCCATTGTAGTACCACATCTAACCATTTGTGTATTAATTAATGAGCAGCTAATATTGTCAATATCCACCTTTGATTTAGATGTCCTAACAATGTCCCTTCAACTGATAGTGTTCAGAAGGAAGTCAATATGAGAAGACAGTAGGTGAGCCCCTTTTTCATTTGGATGACACCTATCGCGACTAAAGAGTTCATATTTTCCCCAAAAAGAATTGAAATTATCAACAAAGGGAAATCCATTATCTTGACAATAATTTTGTAACCATACATGGAGAGACCACAAACGGCTGAATTTCTCACCTTCTGTACGAAGAGAAGGAATAGGACCGGAAACAACAGGTAGCATCCCTACTTCTTGGATAAGGCCAAGTAGATTTATAAAGTCTTTCTTTAGACTCTGTGAGTTTCTGTCCATGACGTCATTAGAGCCAATATGAATAACAAATCGTTCTATGTTAGGGAGTTGCTTGTTTATTGTAGGAAATGCTGCAATTAAATCCTTTACCCTTGCTCCAGGATAACAAAGAATTCTGGCATTGGGGACTTTAACTTTGCGAACCATTGAACTTCCAGCAATAACTGTGCTTGGTGTAAGTTGAGTGCGACGAGGCACACCAGCTGCTGCAATTAACGTGTGTGGTTGACATTTTCTTTGGGCCGAACTGAGCAATCAACTTCACGAAGCCCAGGAGAAACACAAGGCGAAAACAAACCTGGGTCATCTCGCTCTCCACTGCACAATGCGCTTTCCCTGGATATGGCCGAGGCAGGATCCAATGCACCCGTGTTCACTTCCTGAGTATCGCACAGCGAAGCAAAGCGGTTATGAAATGGGACAGGATCAACCTCCGATATTGGAGATGGACGAAACAGGGACTTTCCAGGGGGTATTAAAAGAGAATTACCAGCTTTACGTTTTCTCCTTGTAACGTTCGTCCAGCTGTTGACCAACGGAGTGGAAGAGACAATTTTCTCCGGAGGTGAATCATCATCTTCAACCAGCGTAGAATTAATAGTAAGCAGTTGTTTCTGATGTCCTCGAAGTTTTGAAATTATAATATCTCTTTCTTGTATCTTTTCCTGTAGCCCGATTACCAATTCTTGTAGTTCAGCGATGCGCTTGCAGTTCTCACAAATAAATGTTTGCCCAACGACAATTGGGCTATATTCAACATGATTAAAGACTTTACCCATTTTGCAGACGCCACAAGTAATTGCTTTAAAATCATCCAAAGTATTAAAAAAGTCATCCTCGTGGCAATGAGAGCCATCAGACAGGCGGCTTCTGGCTATATCACAATTCATGCTTTCTCAATCAACTCTGAGTTGACCTACTCTGAGTTAAGAGTTTAAGATCAACTGGCTCTAACTATGTGTTTAAGATCAACTGGCTCTATGTGTTTAAGATCAACTGGCTCTATGTGTTTAAGATCATCTGGCTCTAACTATGTGTTTAAGATCAACTGGCTCTATGTGTTTAAGATCATCTGGCTCTATGTGTTTAAGATCATCTGGCTCTATGTGTTTAAGATCAACTAGCTCTATGTGTTTAAGATCAACTGGCTCTATGTGTTTAAGATCAACTGGCTCTAACTATGTGTTTAAGATCAACTGGCTCTATGTGTTTAAGATCAACTGGCTCTAACTATGTGTTTAAGATCAACTGGCTCTATGTGTTTAAGATCAACTGCTCTAACTATGTGTTTAAGATCAACTGGCTCTATGTGTTTAAGATCAACTGGCTCTATGTGTTTAAGATCAACTGGCTCTATGTGTTTAAGATCAACTGCTCTAACTATGTGTTTAAGATCAACTGGCTCTAACTATGTGTTTAAGATCAACTGCTCTAACTATGTGTTTAAGATCAACTGGCTCTATGTGTTTAAGATCAACTGGCTCTATGTGTTTAAGATCAACTGGCTCTATGTGTTTAAGATCAACTGCTCTAACTATGTGTTTAAGATCAACTGGCTCTATGTGTTTAAGATCAACTGGCTCTATGTGTTTAAGATCAACTGTAACTTTTTGGGCGGGTCTCGGCGCTGTTGCTATTTTCCCGGCGGGATAAATGACTCTTGCGCCAGGCGCAAATCTAAAATAGGTTGGTCTGAAGTAGCTTCATTATTCATAGGTGTGGTTTGGGCGTAACGTGAAATAAACCAATCAGAGCGTCATCTCACATTCCCTTTAAGAGCAGACGCGCTTTTTCCATAGCGGATTGCTATTGTAACGGCGGATTTGCCAGGCGCGCGCCAGCAGCGGTTCACAGCCAAGGAGAGCAACGCTCTCGTCACGGCCGTAAAAGAGAGAAGTTACATTGAAATTGAGAAACCCACCCAAATTAACTTCGGTTAAACAGGCGTATGATAATTTGGGTAAATGTGTAAGCTAGATGTATGCTTTTATAATAAATTGTCTATCTATCTATCTATCTATCTATCGTAATAATGTATGATTTGCAAAAATTAAAACTGCTTCTGTGTAGATGAGAGAATCAAAGTGTATGCGCGTTGTGCAATGTGCACACGCTACATTGATTATGGCCAAGCATGCGCCCTTAAAATAGCATATGAATAACATGCGCAACGCGCCACTGACTTTAAACTATTTTTTCCTGGTTAGTGGCGCAATTGTTTTCTAAACCTGCAAAATAGCATGAAGGAACGTTTGCGCCGGAACACGCCTCCTCTTTGCGCTGAACCGCCCCCGGGAGCGCAAGTGTATTTCCTAACTTACCGACGTGCTTCTGTGGAGGGAAAAGTCCGCTTTGCGCGGGTGCAAAATAGGAATGATACATGCGTCGGTGTACAAAGTCACTTGCGCTGGGTGCAAGATAGGGCCCTATGTGTTTAAGATCAACTGGCTCTATGGGCCCTATTTTAACGATCTGAAACGCAAGTGTCAAGCGCAAAGCGCAAGTAACTTTGTGGGCGGGTCTTGGGCGCTGTTGCTATTTTCCCGGCGGGATAAATGACTCTTGCGCCCGGCGCAAATCTAAAAGGGGTTGGTCTGAAGTAGCTTCATTATTCATAGGTGTGGTTTGGGCGTAACGTGAAATAAACCAATCAGAGCGTCATCTCACATTCCCTTTAAGAGCAGGCGCGCTTGTTCTAAAGCGGATTCCTATTATAACGGCGGATTTGCCAGACGCACGCCGGCAGCGGTTCACAGCCGAGGAGACCGACATTCTCGTCAGGGCCGTAAAACACAGAGAAGTGACATTGGGGATGGAGAAACCCACCCAAATTAACTTCGGTTAAACAGGCGAATGATAATTTGGGTAAATGTGTAAGTTAGATGTATGCTTTTATAATAAATTGTCTGTCTGTCTATCTATCTATCTATCTATCTATCTATCTATCTATCTATCTATCTATCTATCTATCTATCTATCTATCTATCTATCTATCTATCGTAATAATGTATGATTTGCAAAAATGAAAACTGCTGCTTCTGTGTAGATGAGAGAATCAAAGTGCGCGTTGTGCACACGCTACATTGATTATGGCCAAGCATGCGCCCTTAAAATAGCATATGAATAACATGCGCAACGCGCCACTGACTTTAAACAATTTTTTCCTGGTTAGTGGCGCAATTGTTTTCTAAACCTGCAAAATAGCATGAAGGAACGTTTGCGCCGGAACACGCCTCCTCTTTGCGCTGAACCGCCCCCGCGAGCGCAAGTGTATTTCTTAGTTAACCGACGTGCTTTTGTGGAGGGAAAAGTCCGCTTTGCACGGGTGCAAAATAGGAATGATACATGCGTCGGTGTACAAAGTCAATTGCGCTGGGTGCAAGATAGGGCCCTATGTGTTTAAGATCAACTGGCTCTATGTGTTTAAGATCAACTGGCTCTATGTGTTTAAGATCAACTGGCTCTAACTATGTGTTTAAGATCAACTGGCTCTAACTATGTGTTTAAGATCAACTGGCTCTATGTGTTTAAGATCAACTGGCTCTAACTATACTTGGAGGAAATACTCCCTGGTTTATCATTCCAAGCTTGTTATTCAACCGTTGTGGTGGGGTACATTTTTCCCGAGTTGTGACTTTATCTGTAGTAAATTGCCAATAAAGTTTGGATTCATGGAAATTGGCTTTTAACCATATTTTTTCACTGAATAAATATATTGTATGGAATAATCAATATGTTTTGTATAAAAATAGGACCATATTTAACAAAGAATCTGCTGAAAAAAAACATAATCTTTATTTCAAAATTCATAGAGACCTGCGGAAATCGTATTAGTTATGAAAGATTAATTAAGGAAAACAATATTGATATTACGCGCATAGAGTTTTTGAGGATAATTAAAGGTATATTACCTAAGCTTCTACATCTTATTAAATCATCCCTACAATACTCTCCATTAAAGGATGAAACTGCCTGTTTAATGATAGGTGGAATTGATTTGTTAAATCAAAAATGCAATAATATTCAGTATTAGGAGCAGTATTACTCCAAAAACAATGGCTTTATGGAAACAAATGTATCCTTCCTTATATTTGTGTAACATATGGTCTGCTCATAATAACTTTGTGATAGCAAATAAGGTTAAAGAAATTCATATTAAAATCCTTTACAATTTTTACCCCTGTAAGTTATTTTGATCTAAGTTTATGGATATTCAACCAGAATGTTCTTTTTGTGAATCTGAAAATGAATCTGTGCTTCATTTGTTTTCAGGTGTATCACAGTATCATTTTGGACAGAGATTTCAGTTTTGATTGTTACATCCTTTAATATCCTTTTTGATATTACAGAAGAAATGGTCTTATGTTTGCTTTCTAACACTGGTTCTCTTCTCTTAGATAGCAGTCAAAGTCCTGTTCTTGCTCATATCCACAAATCTAAATGTACAACTTCGAAACCAAATTTTATTGTCTTTTTCTCTGAATTAAAAAGTCTTGCTGATTCATGTAAATTTAAAAGAAACTCAAAAGCAATTAAAACATTCCAGATATTAAATAAGATTATAAAGTCACCTGTGAACAGAGATGCCATGTTTAATGGAATGAATGTTATTTGTTGTTACTTGCAAAAAAAATTCTTTATTTTTATTTTGCGTAATTAGAGCTTAAAAATAAAAGTTATGGTACAGTTTGTGTCAGATTTTGTTGCTGATTTGAAATATGTAATTAAGTTGGGAGTTCATCTAGCAGTTTTTGAGATGTCAGGATTCCCCCATTTAAATAGATAGGACTTGTTGATATTGTCCACTGCCGGAACCGGAACCATCGGCAGCTGTTCGCGCTACACCGGGGGAGATTGGAGGTTGCGCTCTACACACACACACATACATGGAAACGGATGCGAGGTGAGAGTGAATTATGCTCGTATTCGCTTTCATTAATGTTTTTATTTCTGGGTTGTGAACATCCTTAACGTAATTGATGTATGTTTGCCAGTTTTGGTCTGTTTTAATCAACTGAACTATAAAAGAGCGTTTAACCAACCGCGAGTCTTAAGTTTGATATCGAGTCCAGATGAAAACATTCATAAACATTTTAGAGCATCCCGTTTCTACAGTCTATGGTCGTGATTCTGCTAATGAAGTAAAGAGACCTGCGTGTTTCAGTCACTCTGCTCTTTCCCAGACATTAGCTGATCTTCAGGATGTCTTCAGGGGTTCCTCATGGATTTCAGAGCAGTAAACAGGACTTCCGGTTCGGGCCGTGGACCGTCACCGCGGTCAGGACTCACATCATGAAGTCCAAAGATATCGAGAGGTGAGGGATGCTGGAGAAATCACATTTAACATTTACTCGCCCTGTTGATCCAAGGTGTTCTGGAAGATATTTTGAAGAATGTTAGTAGGAAAAGGAGCACCATTGACTTGTATAGTATGCAGAAAAAATACTATGAAAATTCTTCAAAAGTGTGAATTAGTGTGTTCAGCAGAAGACAAACCCTAACCCTAACCTTTAGAACATCTTCAGGGTGAGTAAATGGTGACAGAATTGACATTTTTGGATGAACTGGCTCTTTACAGTTTTTCTCAGTCGCTTTGGTACATTTCTCGAATCATCCTCGACATTTGCAAAACAGTAAATGCATTTCTCAAAACACCGCGGATCACCTGCAAAAGCCAGTCTGGTGCTCAGAATCCTCAGTTCATCTCTCAAAAGAAAATATCTGTCAGATGTCAGTGCCATCTGATGACAAGTCGTTGTGTCCGGATAAGACAGAGGACAGTCACTGAGATGTACATGCGCTTCTTCTGTATGTCATATATCCATTTCAAAAGTACACATGTACACACTACTGTACGTGAGTTATTGATTGAAAGAGACTGGTATAGGATTCACAGTTACACTTTTACTAGTGGTCTGACAAAAAAATAAACATTACAATATTATTGTGATATAGAAAAGAAAAAGAAATAAGGGCACAAAGGAGAAAATACTGCATTAGAAAGGCAAACACAGTAAGACCCCTCAGGAGAGCTTCTGCTGTGTGTACGCTGGACAAGCGGAGGGTCATGAGAGCTCTTGCAGAGAACTGGGTTCTCTTCATTAGTGACAGTCAAGATTCACCTGCACAATTCCTCAGTTCATGACACATTTACAAAAAGTCAAATAGAAATGTGTAGAAAATAAGCTTGACAGTTTATGAAGACTAGATCAACCGTTTTACATTTAGTGACTTATACGATGAACCAATGATTAGATGTTTTGAGGGGTTAGGCTATCACACAGAGAACTATTTAATACATTTTGAGCAACATGACATAAGCAACTGAAAATGTACCTAACCTGACCTGTAACCTGACCTGTAACCTAACCTCTAACCTGACCTCTGAACTAACCTGACCTCTAACCTAACCTGACCTCTAACCTGACCTGTAACCTAACCTGACCTCTAACCTGACCTAACTGACCCTTTCCTGACCTCTAACCTGACCCTTTCCTGACCTCTAACCTGACCTGTAACCTGACCTAACATGACCTGTAACCTGACCTAACCTGACCCTTTCCTGACCCCTGACCTGACCTTTAAACCTGACCTCTGACCTGTAACCTAACCTGACCTGTTACCTAACCCTGACCTGTAACCTAACCTAACCCCTAACCTGACCTGTAACCTAACATAACCTGACCCTTTCCTGACCTCTAACATAACCTGTAACCTAACCTGACCTGTAACCTAACCTAACCTGACCCTTTCCTGACCTGTAACCTAACCTGACCCTTTCCTGACCTCTAACCTAACCTGACCCTTTCCTGACCTGTAACCTAACCTGACCTGTAACCTGACCTGTAACCTAACCTGACCTGTAACCTAACCTGACCCTTTCCTGACCTGTAACCTGACCTGTAACCTAACCTGACCCTTTCCTGACCTCTAACCTAACCTGACCTGACCTGACCCTTTCCTGACCTGTAACCTAACCTGACCTGTAACCTAACCTGACCCTTTCCTGACCTGTAACCTAACCTGACCTGTAACCTAACCTGACCCTTTCCTGACCTGTAACCTAACCTAACCCTTTCCTGACCTGTAACCTAACCTGACCTGACCTGACCCTTTCCTGACCTGTAACCTAACCTGACCTGTAACCTAACCTAACCTGACCTGACCTGTAACCTAACCTGACCTGTAACCTAACCTGACCCTTTCCTGACCTGTAACCTAACCTGACCCTTTCCTGACCTGTAACCTAACCTGACCCTTTCCTGACCTGTAACCTGACCTGTAACCTAACCTGACCTGTAACCTGACCTGACCTGTAACCTAACCTGACCTGACCTAACCCTGACCTGTAAGATGTTTTAGAGGTTTGGGCGTATTCTTTGCTCGTCCGTGTTCCGCTCCGTCTCACAGAAAGCACATCTTTCGCAGTTAATGCACTTTTAATAACTCCTGTTAGAATAAAGCTTGTCCCGCAGTTGACTGCATTTACCTTGGTCACGTCACATGATTTGGATGTGGAGTTTAGGCTTTGAGGGGTGAAAGACACCGCTTTAAAGGAAACAATGATCATTTTATCTTGATTATCATGTTTTCGTTGGAAGCCGAAATCGAAACCGAAACTAAACTTTGATTCATGGCAGAGCAGTGCTGCGAGTCACATGATGTAATCTGTGATCTAATCTGGCCAGTCAGTCGTTGCTGTATTCCAACATTATTACGAGCACATAAAAGACCAGGATCTCTCTGGGAGTAGATGTTGGATGTCTTGATGATGATGTGGATGTGGATGATGATGACGATGATGTGTCGCAGGCTGGCGGAGGCGATGCACATGCCGGCTCTGCCAGAGATGCTGTTCGGTGATAATGTGTTGCGCATTCAGCACACAGACGGGTTTGGGGTCGAGTTCAACGCGATCGACGCTCTCAAACGTGTCAACAACCTGCAGGACTCGGTGAAGGTGGCCTGTGCGCAGGAGTGGCAGGACAGCAGGTACAGTGTGTGCTTCTCATGAGGGTCTGGAGAGAGGCTTTGATTCAGGAGAATCTTTGTGTGTTCAGGGCCGACTCGGAGCATTCCAAGGACGTGGTGAAACGCTACGATTGGACTTACACAACCGATTACAGAGGGACTTTACTGGGAGAACACATGCAGATCAAGGTATCTGTGCTTTAACACTCTAACCAGTGCATGTGGAGCGTCTCTTACTCAGAAGAGCTTGTGAACATTTCATATTCAACACTATTATTGATCTCCTGCATTGACACCATTACATGAGAACTGAACTGAGCTGGACGATGACGTCACGGTTTTCTCTAGAGTGGCTGTATATATATATACATAGGGAAGACAATCCAGCGCTCTGGGCAAAATAGGAACATGCGTTCAAATTTTAAAGGAAAAAAAAGCCAATTTGATCACATATTGACCCCTACTGTTGATTTTTAAGCCCAGTTTATACTTCTGCGTTGACCTCCCGCCGTAGGCTGTGTGTTGCGCTCGTACTCTTCGCCGTACCCTGATGTGCACCTCTCCAAGCGCTGTGATTGGTCTGCTAGAACCCTCCCTCGGGTGTCACACGCTCCCTCTACGTGTGTAATTGAGCGTCAACGCGGACAACGACGCAGAAGTATAAATGAAAACCAACATGTGATCTATAGCGTTGCGGCTCCGGCGCAGAAGTAGAAGTCAGCCTTAAGACGGGTGCAATGAATTAGTTGACTCAGTTTAAAACAGGACGTCTCTTGCTTCGGCTGCTGCGAGGCTAACTCTTCTTACTGGACAAATCCCATTTGTGACAGATTTGGTCTGAAATTTCGGCCAGTCCATTCAAACGATGGGTTACATGCACACCTTTCAGTCGGACTGATTTCATCCTAATTGATGAATCCGAACGTAGAGTTTACATGAACACTAAATAAAGTGATCGGGTGATGTGCGCGTCTATATGTCACGAGCTTCAGATCGGAATAGGTTTGTTTGACATGCGCTCACTGCACGAATATAGAGAGTTTCCCGCTTTTAGACTATTATTTAAACAGCAGACTTGATATCCGTCTCTGGTCGTATGAACCGTTGTGATAGTTCTTCACAAGTTAGAGACACTCGTGCTCGTCATGGTGCGGTGGCTCAGTTTGCCCAGCGCTTCCGCCGGCTCTGTGTGTGTGTATGTGTATATATATATATATATATATATATATGAACTAAATTACTAACTTTTTTACAACAGAAATGAACCATCACTGAACTGACTTAAGCTGGACTGATGCTATTTTCTTCTGGAAACATTATTCTCCTGTTATCTCTGTAAAGCTGCTCTGAAGCTCTGTGTTATAAGAAGCTCTGTGTTGTAAGAAGCGGTGTGTAAGTAACCGAGACTCGACTTGAACAGGTGACGCCAACCGCCGACCGCATAGACATGGAGAAGCTGAAGGCGCGAGAACAGATCCAGTTCTTCGAGGACGTGCTGCTGTTCGAGGATGAGCTTCACGATCACGGTGTCTCCATGATCAGTGTCAAGATCGTGAGTGTTCTCGGCTTGATCTGCAGATTACTGCATTACGTGTGTGTGTGTGTGTGTGTGTGTGTGTGTGTGTGTGTGTCAAGATCGTGAGTGTTCTCGGCTTGATCTGCAGATTACTGCATTACTGGTGTGTGTGTGTGTGTGTGTGTGTGTGTGTGTGTGTGTCAAGATCGTGAGTGTTCTCGGCTTGATCTGCAGATTACTGCATTACTGGTGTGTGTGTGTGTGTGTGTGTGTGTGTGTGTGTGTGTGTGTGTGTGTGTGTGTGTGTGTGTGTGTGAACGCTGGTGTGTGTGTTAGTGATGGCCGGTTCGTGAACGAATCGTTCTTTTGAACCGGTTCTTTTTAGTGAACTGGTCGAACCAGTACACTAAATCGGACTGAATCGTTCGAAACAGTTCGCGTCTTGCGTCAGCACTGATCCACAAGAAGTTACTAAAGTTACTCACTTTCGGACATGCCTGAGTCCTGACAGTCCCTTCGACTCAAAATAAACCAATATCCCGGAGTAGGCATATGTTAGCCTACTCCAGTAAATCCAACAGTTCACTGAACTGAGACGTGCTGAGAGAAGTGATGAGCACGAGCAGTTGATACTGAGCATGCGCGCACTACCGAACGTACAGGTACAGCGGTTCTCGGACCACCAGTACAGAACCGAGAACTGTTTATTTCGAACACGTTCGATACGGAGAACCGATGAGCTGATGAGCTGAGCATGCGTGCAGTTCTTTCAGAGGGACGAAATGCATGTTTCTTGTAGCCTATTTTATTGAACATCAATAAGTGTAACAAAATAAAACATGTTAGAAACATGTTTATCTCATAGGCTACTGCCTTTTCACTGTATTATTTTAAAGATTGGAAACACAATGAATGGACTGTAAAACTAAACATTTATTATTATACTAAAACATTATTTTCTGCAACAGATCATTTAATTTCGTAGTAAGTTGATATACATTTTTGACGTAAACTCTTGCCTAGGTTTTAAAGGGTGCAAAGTAAATGTTTATAATGTGTTGATCAAAACATAACGTATTAAACATACTGGAGATATGCATCAAGTTTTTAGTTTTGTCGACTGAATAAGCCTAGTAAGGTTTCAGTAGTTCTCAGCTCACACACAGGCATACAGTTCTCGAGTCAAGAACTGGTTGTTGCAGCAGTTCTCGGATCACCAGCACAGAACCGAGAACTGTTTCTTTCGGACACGTTCGATACGGAGAACCGACGAGCTGGAGAGACTGCGCATGTGTGATCGCACCGTCTCTGAACCGAACTTTCTTTTGGCCAACTGATGCTGTGTTATATCTATGTGCTGTGCTGATACATGAGCACGGGTGAACCAGGACTTGAATGAGGGACTGAATTCAGCTAAATGTAAGTTTATTTACAAATAAAATAAAAATGATGAAGACCAGTTTATTCACTTTAAGACATGTAAAACATCCGCGTTTGCGCATCGCCTTAGGCCTACTACAGGGTTCATTCTCAAAACGTAAATGTAAGAAACCTATCAAAGATGATTATGACGATGAGTACTATTATTTAACTGAAGTTATGATTACAAATGCCTTTATTTGAATGTATATTTATCCGCCGGGATGATAGAATTGACGTCATTACGTGATGACGTTAAAGAACTGGTGAACCGGTTTTTTGAACCGGTTCATTGAAACGAACTGTCCGAAAGAACCGGTTCGCAGAAAAGAACCGGACTTCCCATCACTAGTGTGTGTGTGTGAACGCTGGTGTGTGTTTCAGAGAGTGATGATGTGTGTGTGAACGCTGGTGTGTGTTTCAGAGAGTGATGATGTGTGTGTGAACGCTGGTGTGTGTTTCAGAGAGTGATGTGTACGTGTGTGTGTGTGTGTGTGTGTGTGTGTGTGTGTGTGTGTGTGTGTGTGTGTGTGTGTGTGTGTGTGAACTAGGGGTGACCCCGAATAGTCGAAGATTCGATGCTTCGATAGGAGGAGCCTGATTCGACTACCGATCTCACGGTCGAATCTTCGCAGAGGTGTTATGAAACGAGGATCATGCCACTTTGGCTATATGAAGGGCGCTCAATGTCTGATTTCACATAGAACTAGCTTTTATGTAAATACGTTAATATTCAGCCTATTATGATAATGCTGTATATAAAAATGTGCAAAGAAAGAAGCTTTTAATAAATATTTTTTAACGTGCGTGAATAAATCCAAACACCCCGTGACAGATTTAAGTTTCACTTTCAATCCGTGACCGACAGAGGAGCGTCTTCGCGGCAAGGATTTAAATCTTTAACAATGTCTGGGATAAGAAAATCTAAAGTGTGGATGTACACGATTAGAAAGGATATTCTCCAAGGCTGGATTTAGCATCAGGAAAACCATGATCGCACTTCTGCCGGCCAACGTTAACATGTTTCACGCATAGACTGGGTTAACTTTCACGTTTATGTATTTTATCCGCGCGCACAATTTGAAAAGACTCCAACGGACAGACAGAGTGAAAGACGTTCAGGATTTGTTCTCTCGATCAGGTACAAGTGATTTCAAAACTTTTCAGCCGGTTCTAATTTTATTTTTGGATGCTGTGAACATTTTTTAGCTAAAAAGACTGCCTCTCCAGTTTAGCATTTATTGTTGTTTCTGCAGTTAAAAAGACAAAGTTGAAAATTCTGGCTACTATCGTTATTTTTATAATTTCTTTATTTTAATTTTATTTATTAATCTGTCAGGGTTATCTAATCTAACTATTTGTGGCTTGTGTTTTGAATATATGTTCCCCTGCACTTAAGGCATTTTGCACACATTTGCTCCTCATCCTGTGACTTGATTCTGATTTATTTCGTTTTGTATTTTTATTTATTAGAAAGGTATATTCTGTTATAATTTAATTTAGTAAATTAATTGTTTATTATTTCGGTGCATCGATGTTGTGCTGTAGGCTGGCCTGCTCGCACAGGTAATTTAGCCGAATTAATTTGATTTGCATGTGAAATGCAAATCTGCAGTGTGGCCTTTCTGGAGTTATTTATGTTATTTCTTAGTTTTATTGATCAAAATTTTTTTTATACATTTTCTTCTATATCTTTGTGTGATTTTCTGTACATCGCGGCTTTGAAACGTTAAAGCCCCGCCCCCAGCCCCACCCCCATAGACATGATTCGACTATTAGTCGACTATAGGCAAGACATGACGATTCTGATTCGACTATGAAAATCCATAGTCGGGGACAGCCCTAGTGTGAACACTGGTGTGTGTTTCAGAGAGTGATGTGTGTGTGAACGCTGATGTGTGTTTCAGAGAGTGATGTGTGTGTGAACGCTGATGTGTGTTTCAGAGAGTGATGTGTGTGTGTGTTTCAGAGAGTGACGCTGTGTGTGTTTCAGAGAGTGACGCTGTGTGTGTTTCAGAGAGTGACGTGTGTGTGAACGCTGATGTGTGTTTCAGAGAGTGATGGTGTGTGTGTGTTTCAGAGAGTGATGTGTGTGTGTTTCAGAGAGTGATGTGTGTGTGTTTCAGAGAGTGATGTGTGTGTGAACGCTGATGTGTGTTTCAGAGAGTGATGATGTGTGCGTTTCAGAGAGTGATGTGTGTTTCAGAGAGTGATGTGTGTGTGAACGCTGATGTGTGTTTCAGAGAGTGATGATGATGTGTGCGTTTCAGAGAGTGACGCTGTGTGTGTTTCAGAGAGGGACGCTGTGTGTGTTTCAGAGAGTGACGCTGTGTGTGTTTCAGAGAGTGACGCTGTGTGTGTTTCAGAGAGTGACGCTGATGTGTGTTTCAGAGAGTGGTGTGTGTGTGTGAATGCTGATGTGTGTTTCAGAGAGTGGTGTGTGTGTTTCAGAGAGTTGTGTGTGTGTTTCAGAGAGTGATGCTGTGTGTGTTTCAGAGAGTGATGTGTGTGTGTGAACGCTGATGTGTGTTTCAGAGAGTGACGTGACGCTGATGTCTGTTTCAGAGAGTGATGCTGTGTGTTTCAGAGAGTGATGTGTGTGTGAACGCTGATGTGTGTTTCAGAGAGTGATGTGTGTTTCAGAGAGTGATATGTGTGTGTGTTTCAGAGAGTGATATGTGTGTGTGTTTCAGAGAGTGATGTGTGTGTTTCAGAGAGTGATGTGTGTGTTTCAGAGAGTGATGTGTGTGTTTCAGAGAGTGATGTGTGTGTTTCAGAGAGTGATGTGTGTGTGTGAACGCTGATGTGTGTTTCAGAGAGTGATGCTGTGTGTTTCAGAGAGTGATGCTGTGTGTTTCAGAGAGTGATGCTGTGTGTGTTTCAGAGAGTGACGCTGTGTGTGTTTCAGAGAGTGACGCTGTGTGTGTTTCAGAGAGTGACGCTGTGTGTGTTTCAGAGAGTGACGCTGATGTGTGTTTCAGAGAGTGGTGTGTGTGTGTGAATGCTGATGTGTGTTTCAGAGAGTGGTGTGTGTGTTTCAGAGAGTTGTGTGTGTGTTTCAGAGAGTGATGCTGTGTGTGTTTCAGAGAGTGGTGCTGTGTGTGTTTCAGAGAGTGATGTGTGTGTGTGAACGCTGATGTGTGTTTCAGAGAGTGATGTGTGTGTGTGTGTGTGTGAACGCTGATGTGTGTTTCAGAGAGTGATGCTGTGTGTTTCAGAGAGTGATGTGTGTGTGTGAACGCTGATGTGTGTTTCAGAGAGTGATGCTGTGTGTTTCAGAGAGTGATGTGTGTGTGAACGCTGGTGTGTGTTTCAGAGAGTGATGCTGTGTGTGTTTCAGAGAGTGATGCTGTGTGTTTCAGAGAGTGACGCTGTGTGTGTTTCAGAGAGTGACGCTGTGTGTGTTTCAGAGAGTGACGCTGTGTGTGTTTCAGAGAGTGACGCTGTGTGTGTTTCAGAGAGTGACGCTGTGTGTGTTTCAGAGAGTGACGCTGTGTGTTTCAGAGAGTGACGCTGTGTGTGTTTCAGAGAGTGACGCTGTGTGTGTTTCAGAGAGTGACGCTGTGTGTGTTTCAGAGAGTGACGCTGTGTGTTTCAGAGAGTGACGCTGTGTGTTTCAGAGAGTGACGCTGTGTGTTTCAGAGAGTGACGCTGTGTGTGTTTCAGAGAGTGACGTGACGCTGATGTGTTTCAGAGAGTAGTGTGTGTGTGTTTCAGAGAGTGATGCTGTGTGTTTCAGAGAGTGATGTGTGTGTGAACGCTGATGTGTGTTTCAGAGAGTGATGTGTGTTTCAGAGAGTGATATGTGTGTGTGAACGCTGATGTGTGTTTCAGAGAGTGATGTGTGTGTTTCAGAGAGTGATGTGTGTGTTTCAGAGAGTGATGTGTGTGTTTCAGAGAGTGATGTGTGTGTGTGAACGCTGATGTGTGTTTCAGAGAGTGATGCTGTGTGTTTCAGAGAGTGATGTGTGTGTGTGAACGCTGATGTGTGTTTCAGAGAGTGATGCTGTGTGTTTCAGAGAGTGATGTGTGTGTGAACGCTGGTGTGTGTTTCAGAGAGTGATGATGTGTGTGTTTCAGAGAGTGATGATGTGTGTGTTTCAGAGAGTGATGTGTGTGTGTGAACGCTGATGTGTGTTTCAGAGAGTGATGCTGTGTGTCTTTCAGAGAGTGATGCTGTGTGTGTTTCAGAGAGTGATGCTGTGTGTGTTTCAGAGAGTGATGCTGTGTGTGTTTCAGAGAGTGATGTGTGTTTCAGAGAGTGATGTGTGTTTCAGAGAGTGATGTGTGTGTGAACGCTGATGTGTGTTTCAGAGAGTGATGTTTGCGTTTCAGAGAGTGATGTGTGTGTGAACACTGGTGTGTGTTTCAGAGAGTGATGCTGTGTGTGTTTCAGAGAGTGATACTGTGTGTGTTTCAGAGAGTGATGATGATGTGTTTCAGAGAGTTGTGTGTGTGTGTGTGTTTCACGCTGATGTGTTTCAGAGAGTGATGCTGTGTGTTTCAGAGAGTGATGTGTGTGTGTGAACGCTGGTGTGTCTTTCAGAGAGTGATGCTGTGTGTGTTTCAGAGAGTGATGCTGTGTGTGTTTCAGAGAGTGATGCTGTGTGTGTTTCAGAGAGTGATGCTGTGTGTGTTTCAGAGAGTGATGTGTGTTTCAGAGAGTGATGTGTGTTTCAGAGAGTGATGTGTGTTTCAGAGAGTGATGTGTGTTTCAGAGAGTGATGTGTGTTTCAGAGAGTGATGTGTGTTTCAGAGAGTGATGTGTGTGTGAACGCTGATGTGTGTTTCAGAGAGTGATGTTTGCGTTTCAGAGAGTGATGTGTGTGTGAACACTGGTGTGTGTTTCAGAGAGTGATGCTGTGTGTGTTTCAGAGAGTGATACTGTGTGTGTTTCAGAGAGTGATGCTGTGTGTTTCAGAGAGTAATGTGTGTGTGAACACTGATGTGTGTTTCAGAGAGTGATGTGTGTGTGTGTGTGTTTCAGAGAGTGATGCTGATGTGTGTTTCAGAGAGTGATGTGTGTGTGTTTCAGAGAGTGATGTGTGTGTGAACGCTGATGTGTTTCAGAGAGTGATGTGTGTGTGTGTGTTTCAGAGAGTAATGTGTGTGTGTGTTTCAGAGAGTGACGCTGATGTGTTTCAGAGAGTAATGTGTGTGTGTGTGTGTGTGTGTTTCAGAGAGTGATGCCCACCAGCTTCTTTCTCCTGCTGCGGTTCTTTCTGCGAGTGGACGGAGTGATGATCCGGATCAACGACACCCGTCTTTATCACGAGGCAAGACGGCAGAACACCAACTGTTGGATGCTTTAATGGTCAAATATGATTTTAGCTTTCTTAAACTTCATTGTTCTGCAGGCTGGAAGAAACCACATGCTTCGGGAGTTCAGCACACGTGAGAGTAAAATATCAGATCTTCAGGTGAGTGCTGCTCTAACCCTTACCTGAGAAATGATGATCGTTTACTCGCCTCAGGACATCCAAGACTCTCTCCTCAGACAGAGAGATTACAGCCAAACAAGTCCTGTCGTCTTTTACTCGCCCTCAAGTTGTTCTAAACCTGTATGTGATGGCACAACACCAGACCCACATCACTAACACTCACAAAACGCTGATTCATCCAGTCTTAGAGTGAGTCATTGAATCATTCATTCAACCAATTTTTTTTTTTTTATTAGTTCGAATTATTAAATATTTTCTAAATCGACTGAAGCAATTAACATTTTTCCAGAACCTCTAGTTGTCTAATGTGGTCTTGCTCATAGCCTGCTGGTAATCAGCTGCAACTACATTTTTTACAAAAAGAGACAGAATAAATATTTGATATTAAATATTTGACTTCATTTTCTTTACCACATTGGAATTGAAACTGGAAATCAATAACAATCATAATTAATAATCGGAATCTATAACATTCAAATGATCCCCACCCAGCATCACGGGTTTCTATTTACAGTGTGTTTTACAAGCGTTGAGGACTGTAGCCAATCACAATCATATCTGTCGAGCATGTGATCGCAGTGGCCAATCAGAGGTGTTCATGAGAATCTGCTTAACATTGCTGGAAATCCACACAAGCCTTTATTATAACCAGCAAAGTGTGAACACAATAGAAATAAGAGATCCACTGTACAATCAAGACTGTTTTTTTCATTATAATGGGAGTTTGTGGAGAGAGCCTGTGCTTTAGTCTGGTTTATAAAGGACTGTATTATTACACACTCTCAATCTGAACACAAGTGTAGTTTATCATTCTGCAGTGTTGTGGATCGACAACCGTATTCAGATTGAATCGTAAACCACTATGATTGACAGTGTCTGAGTGTCTGTCTGTCTATCTTTCTGTCTATCTATCTATATATAGATCTGTCTATCTATCTATCTATCTATATGTATCTGTCTGTCTATCTATCTGTCTGCCTGTCTGTCTATCTGTCTGTCTGTCTATACACTCACCTAAAGGATTATTAGGAACACCATACTAATACTGTGTTTGACCCCCTTTCGCCTTCAGAACTGCCTTAATTCTACGTGGCATTGATTCAACAAGGTGCTGAAAGCATTCTTTAGAAATGTTGGCCCATATTGATAGGATAGCATCTTGCAGTTGATGGAGATTTGTGGGATGCACATCCAGGGCACGAAGCTCCCGTTCCACCACATCCCAAAGATGCTCTATTGGGTTGAGATCTGGTGACTGTGGGGGCCATTTTAGTACAGTGAACTCATTGTCATGTTCAAGAAACCAATTTGAAATGATTCGAGCTTTGTGACATGGTGCATTATCCTGCTGGAAGTAGCCATCAGAGGATGGGTACATGGTGGTCATAAAGGGATGGACATGGTCAGAAACAATGCTCAGGAAGTCGTGCCATTTAAACGATGCCCAATTGGCACTAAGGGGCCTAAAGTGTGCCAAGAAAACATCCCCCACACCATTACACCACCACCACCAGCCTGCACAGTGGTAACAAGGCAGGATTGATCCATGTTCTCATTCTGTTTACGCCAAATTCTGACTCTACCATCTGAATGTCTCAACAGAAATCGAGACCAGGCAACATTTTTCCAGTCTTCAACTGTCCAATTTTGGTGAGCTCGTGCAAATTATAGCCTCTTTTTCCTATTTGTAGTGGAGATGAGTGGTACCCGGTGGGGTCTTCTGCTGTTGTAGCCCATCCGCCTCAAGGTTGTGCGTAGGCCTGTCACGATAACAAATTTTGCTGGACGATAAATTGTCCAAGAAATTATTGCGATAAACGATAATATTGTTGTTCTGAGACCTTTTTCATCTAATATAATGATAATGGCATAATAATGCAGGTACACCTTTTCAAAGATCTATAAACTTTTATTTCTAAAGAATATTAAACATTGAAAACGGAAAACATTTTAAATATCCACAAAAAATGAACAAAACAACCAAAAACATTAAAAGCAATGGACTCTCAGTGTCTGTTAACACAAAAATTCACTTGAATTTTGAATACACTTTTGAATTTCGTTTGAAAACAATAAATAAAATGGATGTAAACAAAATTGCACTTCAAAAAATATTAAACATTAGGCTCAGACATAAATAGTGATACATTCCATAACAGGCAAAACTGCCAGTTAGGACCTTTGTAAACAAATAAAAAAAAGCCTCAACAGGCCATATCACACCATTTTGCACTGTCCTCCTTCCTGTTACTTTGTCGACTAAACGCCCGAGTGATTGTGTACTGTC
>NC_138723.1:32797170-32872170 GCF_965113295.1 Leuciscus leuciscus | reverse complement strand
AATCCAGCCTAAATATAATTTGGTATAAAAAATTCCCTAAAAAAACAAAATATTAAATTAAAAACATTATCAAAGCTGAAAGGGGTGTTCGCCCCAGAGAGAGTGTGGCTCAACGCTCCGGCCTGGAGTTCCTGTAAGAGCTCGATCAGCTGGTCAGGGCTTTAACTGGGGTTTAAACACTAGTTTATTAGCACTGGTTAAACTGGCAGATAGTGTGTGCCGCATTATTCTGGATCTGACTGATGTGTGTCTCTCTGTCCTTGACTTCACAGCACGTTCCTCCTGCGCTTTACACAGACCCCAACGAGATCGCACAGCATTTACCACTGAAACTCACCGAGTGTGAGAAACTGGAGCTCCCAGAGACGCCAGCGGGAACATCACAGTCTCCGCAGTGGCGGGAGTGAACACCGGACACAAAGACTCGTTCCCCCCTCCGCTATGATCACATCTGACACTGTGTGTAGAGTCTCATCCTGTAACGTTCGTCAAGGTGCAGAGTGTCTGCTTTGTAATGTAATGCTTGTTTGATCTGTTTGTCATTGGAGAAGATTTTATTAAAATGCTTTAAATGATTTCACTGGATTGAGAAAATATGTCTAGATGTTATGAGAATGAAAAATAATGAGTTAAAGCTTGTATTAATGAGGAGGAACTCCTAGTGCTGAACCCTGTCGGAGAAGATCGATGAGTTACGCAATCAGAAATATCCTACTTCCCACTTCTGAAGTCGTGATTACGAGCTGTTCAAGTGCTTTGCTCTCAGGAAGAACGGGAATCATGGAGGACACCAGGAAATCCTATTGAAGATCATTTTGAATAAAATGTTGCGTCCTGTTCACTTACAACCATGTAACTTTGACCACACTATCTAGATAGTCCGCTTGCTGTAAAATACAGGCTAATTTCACTGTGTGTAAAACATACAATAATCTTCAAATGATTATTCATAAATGTAAATGTGCACTATTTTAACATCAAGACAAGGTGATGCAGCTGTTGTAAAGAACTGCAGTCACATCAGTCGTTCTCTCCTCCGCCATGTTTACAGTTTAGGACACGAGCAACTCGGGTATCAAAATGATCTCAGAGTTTCCCAGTGGTGGAGTGTTTGTCCAGTCCTACTGTCCTCCCCAGAGATTACGGTCATGGCACGAAAATACTGTTCAAACTTAATTTTGGAAAAACTTTATATTAACTGGCTTTCTATTAATGCAGCACAGTGAATGAGCCGTGTCTCCCATCAGTCTCCCAGTGGCTTACTGTCAGTTTAGTGTTCGTGATTCATTTACAGCAAGAAAAGATAACATGCTTTCATGTCCGATAACATTATTTTTGTCTTACATTTCATAATAAACTTAGACAAGCTCAGTACCGACTCGGTTTCCATCAGTTTATTTATTTTTTTCTGTGAATTTGAATGTGTGCAAAGGATTGTGGGTGAAGGATAGGATCGCGAAGGATACATCCGATGCATCCTTCAAAACAGGCCGAATGAAGGACTCGAATCGAAGGATCCTTCAAACTGAGACGGCCTTCAGCGTGAGGGCCGAGATACGCAGCCTTGAGAAACACCCTAACTATGACCTGAGAGGACGTTCATGTCCAGTTTCCGACCAGGAAACTCCTAGTTGGAAATTACTATCGGGAGTTGCCTAGACAGAAATTGGACACAAATGCCCTCTCAAGTCATATTTACTAATTTAATAATGAAAATAGCCTAAATCTGACTGGAATTCCAGCAAGCAGAGTATCTAGAGTGTAGTGAATGTTTATATTGTTGTCAGTAAACGGGACACTACGTTGTAGTCAAAATGTAAATTCTTCAACATTTTGCCTTTAAAGGGAAAGTTCACCCAAAAATGTAAATTCTGTCATCATTTACTCACCCTCAAGTTGTTTCAAACCTGTATGAATTTGTTTTTTCTGCTGAACACAAAAGAAGATATTTTGAAAAATGTCGGTAACCAAACAGTTGGTGGACCCCATTGACTTCCATAGTAGGAAAAAATAACTGTTTGTTTACCGACATTTTTCAAAATATCTTTTGTGTTCAGCAGAAAAAAGAAATTCATACAGGTTTGAAACAACTTGAGGGTGAGTAAATGATGACACAATTTTCATTTTTGGGTGAACTATCCCTTTAATAAAATTTCCCCAGGAAATAGCAAGAGTAAACCTAGTGTCCACCATGATTCATATTCTTTCAGACATCAAAGCACTTAAACTGGACGAGCTCGTGAAATAGAAATCGGCGTACGCCACATATTTTACTGTGATTATGATTGCTACGATTATGAACTTGACTCATACATCCAGGAACGGTTTTTATAAATGTTCCACCCGGAGCGTTTGAAGTGTGACACCGTCTGTGCACGTGGGCCTGTGATGCTGTCAGCTGTAGGTAAGGAACATGTTTGTCTGTACTTCCACTGCGAATAAGTTATTTTCTGCCATAAATTATGACGGACCCGTCTGTCTTATTTGGATAAGAAGTATACGATTAAATATCTTACTCGACTTTTATGTGTTAAATTATTTCGTCATTTTAAACATGTCTGGTTGGGTTAGTTTTGAAAGTTAAACCATAAATTAAAAAAAGAGGAAAACTAAACAACGCATTAATTTGAAGCTTGTCACTATTGCTGCATTAGCATTTTATTTGCACTTTTTTGTTTCGTTTGCATTTTTAGATAATAGAATAATGATAAAATGTCAAATCATCAATTGCATTGTGAATTTTAATTTGACACTGCATTTTAAAATTACAATAAAAAGCAAAAGTTTTTGCACACCTTAATTCTACCTCATTCTGTCACTTGTGTTGACACTTTTCTATAAAGTGACTAAATTAAACTTGACTAATCGGTTATTTCGTGATGATGAATGCGTGAACTGAATGAATGGTTAAAAGCATGTAATTATTTTAAGCTTCATCTGTGCTGTACGTTAATAATGATCTTTAATTCTCACTCTAGTTTCTTCACAGTGGCAAGAATATATGGGCATTAATTCTGCTTTCACAAGCTATTGGAATTGTTGTATATACTAGTTTCCTAGTAGGAACTGGACACGAAGGTCTTATTTACTACTGGGAAACTCTGAGATCATTTTGATACCCGAGTTTCCGAGTTGCTCGGGTCCTAAACTGTAAACATGGCGGAGGAGAGAACGACTGATGTGACTGCTGTTCTTTTCTTTATTAGCTTTTCCACAACAGCTGCATCACCCTGTCTTGATGTTAAAGTAGTGCACATACATTTATGAATAATCATTTGAAGCGTATTGCTTATATACACAAAGTTAAAATAGCCTGTATTTGACAGGAATTCCAGAATAATCAGCAAGCTATCTAGACAGCGCAGTGAAGGTTATTAAGAGCATATTTATATTATGATATTTATGCCGCAGAGATGCCAAAGAAGGGCAGAAGAGAGAAGTGTGATGGACAGAAGGAGGAGGAGGAGGATGTACCTGTGAAGCAGATGAAGATGGGGAACCCGCTGTGCTTCGACTCTCCGAGGGATTTCTTCCAGAGTCTGATCAGTCCGGTCGGCCTGGACCAGTTCTTCCTTCAGTACTGGGAGCAGAAGCCACTGGTCCTGCAGCGCAACGATCCGGCTCTGGCCTCGTACTTCCGCTCGCTGTTCCAGCTGTCCGACGTCAGGCAGCTCTGCGCTCGCGGCCTGCGATACGCCAGAGACCTCAACGTGTGCCGCTGCGTCGACGGCCAGAAGAGAGTGCTGAATAAAGCAGGGAAGGTGAAGTTCAGCCAGCTGAAGAAGGACCTGGAGGAGAACAGGGCCACCATACAGCTGCACCAGCCTCAGAGGTTCAAGGTCAGAGCTCGCTTAAACCTGCTGCGCTCGTCTGAGGTCACGTGTGTTCGCAGGTCACGTGTGTTCGCAGGTCACGTGTGTTCGCAGGTCACGTGTGTTCGAGTGTTCGCAGGTCACGAGTGTTCGCAGGTCACGAGTGTTCGCAGGTCACGAGTGTTCGCAGGTCACGAGTGTTCGCAGGTCACGAGTGTTCGCAGGTCACGAGTGTTCGCAGGTCACGAGTGTTCGCAGGTCACGAGTGTTCGCAGGTCACGTGTCGTGTGTGGTCGCATTGTCACGTGTGTTCGCAGGTCACGTGTGTTCGCAGGTCACGTGTGCAGACCTGCCAACCTGTACGCATTTTGCGTAGCGGATACGCATTTTGACTTCAAAGTACGTGACCTGCGAACACACGTGACCTGCGAACACACGTGACCTGCGAACACACGTGACCTGCGAACACACGTGACCTGCGAACACACGTGACACGTGACCTGCGAACACACGTGACACGTGACCTGCGAACACACGTGACCTGCGAACACACGTGACCTGCGAACACACGTGACCTGCGAACACACGTGACCTGCGAACACACGTGACCTGCGAACACACGTGACCTGCGAACACACGTGACCTGCGAACACACGTGACCTGCGAACACACGTGACACGTGACCTGCGAACACACGTGACACGTGACCTGCGAAGGCCTATCATTAAAAAGAGACTGAAAATCGACACCAATAAAGATTCCCGCTCGATCCCCCTTCCACTCCCGCGGCCGCCGTCTGACTGATGTCATAAGCGAGGACAGTACAGTACGGTACTTCTGACTCCTGAAGGGAAACGGCCTGGGGTCGATGTGGAAAGTTGATTGTTGAGTTAACTTAATCTTATGGATTCGATGATCACACAGATCGCATGGTTTATCTTAAAGTTATTCATGGTCACTCAGAAAAGAGGAAGACATCATTCATCAGTCATGCAAATAATAAAATGCTCAAGTAATGCTGAACTAAATCTTGAAATCGCTATGGCTTAGTGATTATGAAAGTGCTGTGATTTGTGGATTAACGTTAGCCTACTGATAAGCGAGAGTCTGGAGAAACAGGCGTTTATTTATTCATTCATTCTCAGTGTTGAGAAACGTATGTGTTACGTTATTGTCTTAATTATATCTAAAGTAGCCTACCTAATTATGTTACATATTTATTTTGTATGAAAACTAGCGCGTTAGTTACTTATGGATTAAAAAGTACCGTTGTATCAATGCTGCGCGAGCTCTCTCACAAACATTGTAAAATTAAAATTGACGGGCTAAATTTAAATTTTGTTCTTGCTTGTTTTTTTTCTGTCAAAAAGCATTTTGTATTATCCATCCCAGCTTTTAAAATTCGTTAAATGACGGACGTTTACTGTTAACACTGCCCTCATTATATGTCGGATTCGGAACTTATAACGTTACTTTATATTATTTTTAGAATAAGTGATTCGTTATGCTATTATTGGACTCCTGTCTATTCATTGTCAACTGTTTTTAGGGGCCAAGCCCCGAAGGGGCAAGGCACCTATTGTATCTGTTAGTTTTCTTATTAGGGGCCAAGCACAGAATGTGCGTAGGCACCTATTGTATCTGTTGGCGTACCAAAAATAATTCTTCTTTTTCTTCCGCTCTGGGAGTCTATGGCAGCCCATAGAACCGATCGCGGGAAAGTTGTAATGGTTTGACATTCTGATAGAGGACAGTCCCAACATTAAATACACCAATTTTGGTGTGTCTAAGTCATTCCCTCTAGCGCCACCAACTGTCCAAAGTTTCACTCATGTTTATTCTAATAACTTTTGAACCACAAGGGCTAGAAACAAAATTCGTTTTTCCTCTGATTCCTGAACTCGTGACGATTCGATTGCACCCAATGACATCATTTTCCGTCATGAAAAGTTTTCCGCCATTTTGAATTTTCCGAAAAAGCAACTTTTTCGAACTCCTCCTAGGCCGTTGCTCCAATTTCCATGAAAATTGAATCAGATCATCTACAGACCATGCCGACAAAAAGTTATGGAATTCAAGTTGATTCGCTTAGCAATTTTCGAAAAAACCCACAAACAAATTTTACGTAGCGCTTGCGAAAACAGACGTAAGGCTGTATCTCTGCAACGCTTTATTGGATTCAGACCAAAGTTGGCACATGTTATCCCAAGCATGACCTGAGGCTACATGCTGCGTTTCGGCGCAGCGCCACCTACTGGTCCGAAGATATGAAAAATGGCTATTTTTGCTTATAACTTCTGAACAGTTTGCCCAAAAATCATCAAATTGGTCTCGTTAGATTCAGGCCAACATGCTGAGTCGACTGATATCCAATTTTACCATATCGGCCATTTTGGCTGTCGGCCATTTTGAATTTTGTGCTAAAATGCTGTATTTTAAGAACGCATGAATGGATTGTTACGAAACATGGTATGGGTCATCAGCACGATGCCCTGAAGGAGCGTGAGAAGTTTCGAAACAGCGCCACCTTGTGGTCAAAAGTTATAACAACATTTCCAAAAAGGCTAATAACCTTTGAATCAATCTGCCTATTGAAATGCCACTGGTCTTAATAGATTCCCTGGGTCACGCTGAGAACATAGATACCAAGTTTGCCTTATTTGGCCGAACTTCCTGTCCGCCATCTTGATTTTTAGTCAAAACCTACTTTTTCGAACTCCTCCTAGACCGTTTGTCCGATTTTCACCAAAATCGAATTGTATCATCTCCACACTGTACCGACAAAAAGTTATGGAATTCGTGTTGATTCGTCAAACCGTTCACGAATACCGCGCAAACAAATTTTACGTTGTGCTACAGCTACAGATTTAGTGCAAAAGTACTAAATCGCCCATAACTCCTAGACTCCTTTTGTCCTAGACTCAAGTGTCTTACACCAATGTGATCCCTGGCTCAAGGCGGACAAAATGGCCATCTCCAATTTCGATTTAGGCCCGAAAAATTTTCTGCTATGTCGAATTTTGTCCGAAACCTACTTTTGCGAACTAGTCCTAGGTTTTTCGCCAGATCGGAACCAAACCAGTCTAGGACATTTCTCTGGACTCTCTAGATCAGTAATTATCGAAAAAAAGTTGAACTTTTGCATTTGGGTGGCTGTAACAGGGTCATTTAGAAAAGGGGCGTGGCAAAATACACTAAAAAAGCCTATAAATCCCAAATGAAAACTCAGAACTTCACCAAAATTGATGAGCATATGTGTCAGAACATGGTGAGGAAGCATGCAGAGTTTCATGGAGATCGGACCATAGGTGGCGCTATAACTGGCAAAAAGCCTTCATTCTTATTAGGGGTTCAAGCATGAAATGCTGAAACCCTATTGTAATTGTAAGGATTCGTAAAACGCATCGTGCAGGCCAAACCGTAAGGCCTAGAGACGTGAAACCTGGCCAGATGGTAGGCCTCAATTTGGGGACAACCTATCAGAGTATGACCCCGAATGGCCCATAGGTGGCGCTACAGCGACCAAAAGTACAAAATCGCCCATAACTCTTAGACCGTTTGTCCCACGATCAAGTGTCTTATATCGTTGGAATCCTTGGCTCAAGGTGAGCAAAATACCTATCTCCGATTTGCTCGCCCTTCAGGCGCCAATTTCGAGTAAATTGCATTTTTTTGAAAAACCTATTTTTGCAAACTTCTCCTTGGTTTTTCGCCCGATCGGAACCAAACCACTGTAAGAATATTCTCTGGAGTCTGACAATCAATAATCATCCAAAAAATTCAAAATTTCAATTAACGGTCGATAAGGGGAACCAAAATCTTTGATGGCACCAGGGTCACTTTTACTAAAATGGTTATAAATTGTGAACGGAAAGAGATTTTTTTGCTAAACTTGGGACACATCTTCCTGAGCACAATCTGAGATCACTTGAAAAAAAATCGCAACAATTGGCCACTAGGTGGCACTATAAAACGGTTATAACTTGTGAACGGAAAGAGATATTTTCGCAAAACTTGGGACACATGTTCATGAGCTCATTCTGTGGTCACGTGAAAAAAAATCATGACAATTGGCCACTTGGTGGCGCTATAAAATGGTTATAACTTGTGAACGGAATGAGATATTTTCACTAAACTTGGGACACATGTTCATAAGCTCAATCTGAGTTGACATAAAAAAAATCGTGACAATTGGCCACTTGGTGGCGCTATAACAGTGAAAAAAATCATGAAAATAGCTATAAGCGCACCCAACCGTTAGTCTACTGAAAATTGGCACGCAGTGTCTTTGTCCAGGGTGTCATGATAGTCTATGAGAACATTGGTGTATCTCAAAAAACTCAGTATAGGTCATTGGTACAAAGCCTTGAAGGACCCTTAGAAGTTTCAAGAAAGCCCGTGTTTTTTCACAGGAGTGACCTCCTAAGAATCCTTGCCGAGTCCAACAATACCAAACATGCCAGGTTTCGCCTTATGGTTTTTGCAAGTGTCATTTAGAGCTTTAAAAAATTGTGGTTATCTTCAAAGCCGTTAGTCTGATCTAGACAACAACAAAAAAACAAAGGAAATTTGAAAACATAGGTAAATAGCTAAACAATAATGCCAAATGTTAAAATTATGATAGGAACTGACAAAAAAATTAATTAAATCCAATCAATTTCACCAATGGATCATTTTGATACTCACATGTTTGAAACGAACAATGATGGATTGTGATGAAATTTGTTTTGAATCGGGACTGGCGAATCCCCGTCCATACTGTCAATGACCGTTCGCAAAGACCCACCCACTTTAGTTACTGTTGCTATGTCTGACAAGCGACGCCACTCTCACACCACACCAAGTTCTCACGCAGTGAAAAATACATTGTGGATCAGAAAAAAGACTGCGCGCTGACAGACAAGTACTTTTGATATGAAACAGGGTCTCCGCGGATCCTTAAACAGTATTAAAATGTCTTAAATAAAATATACGTTTTTTTAAGGTCTTAAAATGTATTAAATTTCGCAAATTTTCGAAGAGTGGCATTAAATTTCATCTGGGCGGAATGAAAGAAAGATATGTCTGGAGAAACTATTTTCCATGCTAACGTTATTTCACCAGATCGGAACGCGTCGCTGGGTAACACTGTTTGAGAGGGTCCTTTTTCACGCGGCGCGGGTGTTTTTATATGAATGTATCTGAAGTGAACTGACGATCTTTAGAAAATTTTCGTTGTTATTACGATTGAATCTTTCTTTATCTTTCCTGATAAAGCAGCGTTTATGAGCTTTGCTTTGTGTACAGCCGTTACCGGGGAAACCGCTATTTCTGCCGCTCCTAAAGCGCCTCCTGCTGGCACCTCTTTGTAAACAGCCTTGCAAACCTGTATTAATACTAGTGTGGAGGTTTTCTATAATATTCACTCATTACAGTAAATTAGGGCATTCTAAGTCAATCTACTGCAGTATTTCCTCTCTCACTCAGTAGAAAATGTGGTTAACACCCAGTCATGCTAAAAAAAAAAAAAAGTAATTTACCGTGAAACCGGTAGACTATAATTTAGCAAAATACTGTGATGTGTATTTTTGGTCATACCGCCCAGCACTAGCATAAGGCAATTTTTCTGGATGTTTATGTTTGCACACCTTATCTTATGGTAAACTAAACTTACTTAATTTAAATATTTGACAGACATAGGCTATCTTAATAAAATTCTCTTGGTATCATTGCTTTAGGAATAAGTTGGCATTTGTTATGTTTGTGTAGGGTTAGGGTTAGGGGTTGTGTTTTTCATATTTTTAGGAATGTACAAAGGAACTAAATCTCAGGAATATGCTCTCCATGTCAATGGATGGACCCTCTGTTAATTGGAAATTTATGAATCTCCTGCAAAAAGAGCATGCTGAACAATTTGCTGGGACACAAATTCAAATTGTCAATTTGAATTGACAATTTCAAATTCTTTGCTGTTGTTTGGAAACTAATTCCCTTTTTTACTCCATCCATTTTTTGGACTGTGTTTAACTTGTCATTTACAATTTGATTTGTTATGCGCTGTTTGTACGTTATTTACAGCAGTATTGTTGTTGTATTGAGAAGGCAGTTGCCTGACATGCACTTTATGTTGCTAAATATACACTGACTATTTGCACTGTTGCTCAAATACAAATGTGCTTTGTTAACCTGAACAGCCTAGAGTGTAGTTTTTATATATATTTTTGCCGTGGTAATGGTCTTAATTTTTATTCTTGAAGGTCTTAAGTCATTAAATTTGTTGAGCAAAAATGTGCAGATACCCTGTGAAACAAAGTCTCACCTTTCAAATGTAGTCATTTTTTAGAGACATTTAAACAATAAATACCGTTTTGTGACTCCTTAATGTGTCTGACAGATCGCTGTAGACTCGAAGCTCAGTTAAAGCTGCTTGTGAACCGATCATCTCTTCCTTCTAGTTAATTTATAGCATTAAAATAAACATGAATGAACATAAAAGGAATGTTGTTTTAAAGTGCTAAGACGTCAGAACACTTTGTTTTTCAAATTTAATTCCTCCTATGTTAATCTACTAACTCTCCTGACTGCTTTGTTGGACAAAATGGCGGATTATGATTAGTCAGATCGCCTGTCAATCAAACTCCCTGCGAAGGGTCAATTGAGAATGCCTGTGCGCACAATCCTGATCTAATCGACAACTTTGCAGTTCACATAGGAAAGCCCGGAAAATCCCGCTATAATGTAAGAGAGCATCTTTTTCATGTATTTGGACCTAGGCCTAACAATGTTTTATAATGCGCTGTCCCCATTGTTTTTTTGTTGTTTTTTTGTTTTGTTTTTGGTGAGCGTAGGCTCCTCCTGATTTTGTTAGTCATCTCATCTCTTATATGCTGTGTATGATCATATCCTGCCCTATTCATGGTAGCCTACTCGCGGACATTGCGTCATCAATTGCGTCATCAAGGGGCCCGCCTTGATAATCCTACTTAAGGGCCCAGTGTTGGCTCGTTACGCCACTGAATATAATTGTCTAAACTCCTTATCAAAATTAAATATTTACAACAAATCTGACACATATATATGGGCACACTTTGAGTACTACTAATAAAAGTGGTGGAGATCAGGCAAGACTATAAGAAGACTAGGCAAAAGGTGCTATAACTGTAAAAACGCTTTAAAACCATATATTTCCTATGGCAAACTGCCTGTATTGGCTGTAAATGGACTTTTTCATCTATGATGGCATTTGTTAAATGCTTGCTAAATAAAACTTAATGTCTTTTGATGCTTGTGTGCTTAAAGGCCTTAAAGGCCTTAACTGCTTGAACCCCGATAAATGCTGCTTGCAGCTTTAATTAGGGGCCAAGCACCGAAGGTGCGTAGGCACCTATTGTATCTGTTCCCGTTCTTATTAATAGGAGCCAAGCACCGAAGGTGCGGAGGCACCTGTTGTATCTGTTCCCGTTCTTATTATTATTCTTCCGCCATGGGAGTCTATGGCAGCCCATAGAACCGATTGCGGGGAAAGTTGTTTTGGTTTGACATTCTGATAGAGGACATTCCCAACATTAAATACACCAATTTTGGTGTTTCTAAGTCATTCCCACTAGCGCCACCACCTGTCCAAAGTTTCACTTTTATTTTGCTAAAAACTTTTGAACCTTATGGCCAATCAACAAAATTATTTTTTCATCTGATTCCTGAGCTCATGCCGATTCGATAAAATTGTTTACCATATCAGCCATTTTGGCTGTCGGCCATTTTGAATTTTGTGCTAAAATGCTTTATTTTAAGAATGCATGAACGAATTGTTACGAAACTTGGCATGGGTCATCAACACGATGTCCTGAAGGAGCGTGAGAAGTTTCGAAACAGCGCCACCTATGGTGAATTTGTTTATTCAAATGCTTATATCTTTGGATGTGATCGACTTATTTTCACGAGACTCATCTAATTAGACTCCTGAATCCTTGCTGAGTCCTACGATACCAAACTTGCTAGGTTTCGCCTTACGGTTTGTGTAGCGTTGTGATTTAGCGCTTAAAAAACATTTGGCTATATCTTCGAAACCGCTAGTCTGATCGAGACGAAACCACCGTCAGAAGTTTGGAAACATAGGTCGATAGCTATACTCCAATGCCCAAATGCGAAAATATTGATAGTAAGGGGTAGTAAAATTCAATCAAAGTCATGTGTCAGTCATTTTTTACGTGTTTTTTCATATAAATGTCTATAACTCCGAAGCGAATTAAGATATTTTCACCAAAATTGACACAGATATGTATGGGCTCACTCTGAGGACACGTAAAAAAAATGGTGGGACTGAGCCTCTTGGTGGCGCTATAATAGAACAAAACATGAAATTCCCATTGACTTCAATACAGTTTTGTGAAATAAAATGCTATTTTCATTCAAAACATACTTTTTCGAACTCCTCCTACACCGTTTGTCCAATTTTCACCAAAATCGAATCATATTATCTCCAGACTGTGCTGACTAAAAGTTATGGATTTCGTGTCGATTGACGAAACCGTTTTCGTATAGCGCAGCAGCAAAGTTGAGGCATGATGCTAAAAGCACTATTCAGGCTTTATCTCTGCAATGCCATGACATATTGACACCAAACTTTGTATGTGTCATTGTCACTTCACTCTGACTACATCACATCAGTTTTATAACTGCGCCACCTATTGGTCGAAAGTGATAATGCATTAAATCATATTTTTAATTATTGTTTCTATGATTTTTCAGGCATTTTGCCTAAAATCCTCTTTAACCCTCTGAGGTCTGAGCTGTTTTCTGGGCCATCGAGGTGTTCTGACATGCTCTGACATTTGTGTTTTTTTCTGTTACTAGTGACATTTTCATGGCTAAAGTCTAATTACACTGTATTCAGCACAAACTCTGCTACAATAATATATCAGCAGCATGTATGTAAAAGTTTGTAGTTTTGAGATAATGACATTTATGCGTGGTTTGTGAAAATACAAAAAAAAATTGTCACTGAAATAAGGCCATGAAACCCATACTGATTATTTCTTCACAAGACTTTTGAAAATTGTATGACGTAGCCTAGAATATTTGCTCCAAAACTATGTGAAAATCACCCTGACTGCTCATTCAGATAAGACAATATATTGATTTAAAATTTCTAAGACGTGTTTTGTGTGACAAAGCCATATGCGAAGGGGCGTGATCATCTCATGAATATGTAAGCTTTTCACACCTGAGAAAGACAAAGACACTCCCCTAACTGCCCTATTAGGAGCGATCAGGCCCTGTCATTCAGAGCAACCTTGCACAAAGAATGAGGAGATTTAAAAAAGAATGGCTTTTAGATTGTTTGGATTTATTTACAACACAACATAATCCAAAAATACACAACAAATGACAAAAGAGCACATTGAAAACAATGATCCAAAGACAGAGACCTTTGTGCCATTCCTAAAAACATTGTACATACCATTTCCAAGGTGTTTGATTTTCACTTTACCATGTTCATGTACAGAGACTCATGTGAATGTTGAAGTCAGCAGGACTCAGTTGCATCTGGTCCCTGAAAGAAAAGAAAAAAGTGAACATACTGGTATCAAGAGAAACTAGGCCTGCACGATTTTGGGAATACATTTTAGATTTTTCTGGTTAAAATTGCTTTTTAAAATTCACAGAATACACACACACACACACACACACACACACACATGTTTCCAACAATATATAATATAAAGAACACCATATTTGTTGTGCCTTGTAGGCATAAGCTATGTGCAGTACTGCATAAAATAATTTTATTTTACAAAGCAGCCTATAAATCTTCCAAAAGATTTCAGTAACAATGCTAGAGAAAAATATATTGATTATCTTATGTTACTTCAAATGTTTCCATTCGTTATGATGATATGAAATGAGATAATAGTAAAAACATAAAGCCTAATGTTTGGTGCATTTTTCCTTTCAAACGCAATCGCGCTCCAAAATATGATACATTCAAACGCCATCGCGCTCCAAAATATTAAACATTATGGTTATACATATCTATGTTTGAGCAGATATCCACAAACAGTATTTAACAGTAAACACGGGTCTAAATAGTATAATATTCACCATATATCTAGCAACAGTTCAACTGCAATGTGAAGTTTATGCAACAATACCATAAACTAATAAGTAAGAATTTCTTACCTTACATCTTTCTTGTCTTCAAATCGCATTCTTCTTCTTCTGATGTAAATCCAATGTAAGCTCAGACGTGTCTTCCAAACTCGACGAAAAGCAGAGACTTGTGAAGTGTTTTGGTGTTTTGTGTTTGAGGTAACGAGGGCGTTCGCGTTCCATGTGGAGATTTGCATGTGAATCTCTTTTGCGCGAGTGGGCGTGGCCGAATTAAAAGTAATTAGCGAGCGTTTGAGATACTGGACATCCTGTTGGTTTTATACAAATGACTTAAACAGAGAATATTTGTTTTCAGTTTGAATCCGATCATTTAAAAGTACACACTTAAATGTGTATAAAGGTATATGGCTCATAAATGTGTGAGAAGTATTCGTTGAGTTTTGTTTCAGTTTATAGACGTGCTCAAGAAAAAAAAGTTCACCGCGACGGAGAGGCAGAACGCACACCCTGTTTATTTTCTTTATTTTACAAAAGCACAATGTTTTGATATGATTGTAAGTGGACACATACAAAAGTAGAAATATCACAGATTCTTTTTTTATATTTCTTTTTTCTGTATAACCATAAATGACGGAGTAATTTAAGTTTATTGTACTACAATGTGAAGAAAATCCAGCAAAACGCGGGGGCGCGTTTTCCGACCTCAGAGGGTTAAATGTCTTTAATTGCTCATTGTTGCAGTTGGTCTGACACTTTCAGACATGTCGAAATGTCTTGTCGTCTTATTTTACTTGGCCCCGGTAATTGCTGCTTGCAGCTATATTTAGGGGCCAAGCCCCGAAGGGGCAAGGCACCTATTGTATCTGTTAGTTTTCTTCTTCTTCTTATTATTATTATTATTATTATTATTCCGTAAATGGAAGTCTATGGCAGCCCTATGAACCGTACATAGGAAAATGATGAAATTTGGTACACTTCTAGTGATGCTAATGAATAGTAATTGGACCAATTTTTGAGCCTCTAGGACCAACTCTATAGCGCCACCACCAGTTCAAAATTTCAACATTTAAATGGTTATAACTTTTGAACCCTTTGATCTAGAGATATGAAACTTAGTACATCTGATTCCTCCTATCATCGTGATCACAACTAATACCTTACATTAAGACTCCGCCCATTACAGTAGTGGCCATTTTGAAAAGTACAGTATTCTGTTTTTTGGCTACTCCTCCTTCAAATTTTGTTCAATTTTGTCCAAAATTTGTTCAAATGATCTTTGGACTGAGCCGCACAGAAATGACTGAACAGATTTTTTTAATTCATCTTTGTTCAAAAGTTATGTTGTCGCAAACTTAACGAGGTCGACCCAAAATTGGTTTAGAGTCTGTATCTCGGCCAAAGTTTGATCAATCGAAACGAAAATTGGGTTGCTTCATCGGAAGCATGGTCTGAGGGTCCATGCCAAAGTTGGGAATAGCGCCACCTACGGGTCATGAGATATGAAAAATTTCTATTTTGGTCAATAACTTTTGAACAGTTTGTCAGAAAATAATAAATGTGGTATCTATGGATTCCTTGGGTCATACCGAATCCGTGGATACCGATTTTACCAGGATGAGATTTACCACGTGTCCGCCATTTTGAATTTTGTCACAATTTGCAATAACTTTTAAACTATTTGACATATCTTCACAAAAATTGGTAGGGATGATCGACACCATGTCCTGAAGGTACCTGAGAAGTTTGAACACAGAGCCACCTAGTGTTCCAGAGGTATAAGGTATTTTGCAAAAATGCTTATAACTTTTGAAAACATTGTTCAAATTTTGATTGCTTTATGTCATTATGTTCCTTGGCTTATTACAATTCCGACGATATATCATTTGTCATTTTGCAACATTGTGACTGTCCGCCATATTGGAGCAAATGAAAAACAGTTTTTTCACTACTCCTCCTTCAAATTTTGCTAAATTTTGCCCAAAATTTGATCAGATGTTCTTTGGACCAAGCCGCACAGGAATGACTGAACATATTTTTGATATTCGCTACCGTTCCCGAGATATTCATCTGTAAAGTTGACCTAGCCTGTGTTTGTTGCCTTATGCTAGTTAGCTTAGCATAATAATTGGTTAGCATGCTAACCAGATACCATTCTTTCTAATGTGGCTCTTCAGCTATCAGGATAACCATAAGCTACATTAGCATTAAGCTAGCTTAACATGCTAATCTCGTTTACTTGTATTTTGTCTGCTTATTCTTACACTGAAACCTCTCCTCTGCAGCTTTGTAAAACATGTCCTCTGGGTGGCGCAATCTGTTCAACCATGCGTCATGAATCCCGAACCATTGTGGTCGTGGGTTCGAGACCAGTGTGGGGCGACTTTGAAATTGTGTATAAATTGTCATTTGAACTCCTCTATTATCTGGATAAGAGCTGTAATAATGTTTCTTACACTGGGATCAGAAATAAGTGTATTTATTTCTACATTCTGTATTCATTCTCAACAGAACTTATGTTCATTTTGATTTCATCCTCTCTGTACTTCTGAACCCATCTGTTCTTCATGTACATTCTATTTCTGCTGTTTTTGCTCTTCTGGCTCCGCATTGCGCAACAGCCCTACTGTGCTACAGCGGCTTGGCCCCTGTATTGCTGCTTGCAGCTATATTTAGGGGCCAAGCCCCGAAGGGGCAAGGCACCTATTGTATCCGTTAGTTTTCTTATTAGGGGCCAAGCCCCGAAGGGGCAAGGCACCTATTGTATCCGTTAGTTTTCTTATTATTATTATTATTATTATTATTATTCTTCTTCTTCTTCCGCCAATGGAAGTCTATGGCAGCCCTATGAACCGTACATAGGAAAATGATGAAATTTGGTACACTTCTAGTGATGCTAATGAATAGTAATTGGACCAATTTTTGAGCCTCTAGGACCAACTCTATAGCGCCACCACCAGTTCAAAATTTCAACATTTAAATGGTTATAACTTTTGAACCCTTTGATCTAGAGATATGAAACTTAGTACATCTGATTCCTCCTATCATCGTGATCACAACTAATACCTTACATTAAGACTCCGCCCATTACAGTAGTGGCCATTTTGAAAAGTACAGTATTCTGTTTTTTGGCTACTCCTCCTTCAAATTTTGTTCAATTTTGTCCAAAATTTGTTCATATGATCTTTGGACTGAGCCGCACAGAAATGACTGAACAGATTTTTTTAATTCATCTTTGTTCAAAAGTTATGTTGTCGCAAACTTAACGAGGTCGACCCAAAATTGGTTTAGAGTCTGTATCTCGGCCAAAGTTTGATCAATCGAAACGAAAATTGGTTTGCTTCATCGGAAGCATGGTCTGAGGGTCCATGCCAAAGTTGGGAATAGCGCCACCTACGGGTCATGAGATATGAAAAATTGCTATTTTGGTCAATAACTTTTGAACAGTTTGTCAGAAAATAATAAATGTGGTATCTATGGATTCCTTGGGTCATACCAAATCCGTGGATACCGATTTTACCAGGATGAGATTTACCACGTGTCCGCCATTTTGAATTTTGTCACAATTTGCAATAACTTTTAAACTATTTGACATATCTTCACAAAAATTGGTAGGGATGATCGACACCATGTCCTGAAGGTACCTGAGAAGTTTGAACACAGCGCCACCTAGTGTTCCAGAGGTATAAGATATTTTGCAAAAATGCTTATAACTTTTGAAAACATTGTTCAAATTTTGATTGCTTTATGTCATTATGTTCCTTGGCTTATTACAATTCCGACGATATATCATTTGTCATTTTGCAACATTGTGACTGTCCGCCATATTGGAGCAAATGAAAAACAGTTTTTTCGCTACTCCTCCTTCAAATTTTGCTCAATTTTGCCCAAAATTTGATCAGATGTTCTTTGGACCAAGCCGCACAGGAATGACTGAACATATTTTTGATATTCGCTACCGTTCCCGAGATATTCGTCTGTAAAGTTGACCTAGCCTGTGTTTGTTGCCTTATGCTAGTTAGCTTAGCATAATAATTGGTTAGCATGCTAACCAGATACCATTCTTTCTAATGTGGCTCTTCAACTATCAGGATAACCATAAGCTACATTAGCATTAAGCTAGCTTAACATGCTAATCTCGTTTACTTGTATTTTGTCTGCTTATTCTTACACTGAAACCTCTCCTCTGCAGCTTTGTAAAACATGTCCTCTGGGTGGCGCAATCTGTTCAACCATGCGTCATGAATCCCGAACCATTGTGGTCGTGGGTTCGAGACCAGTGTGGGGCGACTTTGAAATTGTGTATAAATTGTCATTTGAACTCCTTTATTATCTGGATAAGAGCTGTACTAATGTTTCTTACACTGGGATCTGAAATAAGTGTATTTATTTCTACATTCTGTATTCATTCTCAACAGAACTTATGTTCATTTTGATTTCATCCTCTCTGTACTTCTGAACCCATCTGTTCTTCATGTACATTCTATTTCTGCTGTTTTTGCTCTTCTGGCTCCGCATTGCGCAACAGCCCTACTGTGCTACAGCGGCTTGGCCCCGTATTGCTGCTTGCAGCTATATTAGCAATTGTTATTGTCAGAATAACAATTGCTTCTTCTTCCGCCAATGGAAGTCTATGGCAGCCCTATGAACCGTACATAGGAAAATGATGAAATTTGGTACACTTCTAGTGATGGTAATGAATAGGAATTGGACCAATTTTTGAGTCTCTAGGACCAACTCTATAGCGCCACCACCAGTTCAAATATTCAACATTAAAATGGTTATAACTTTTGAACCCTTTGATCTAGAGACATGAAACTTAGTACACCTGATTCCTCTCTTCATCGTGATCACAACCAATACCTTACATTAAGACTCCGCCCATTACAGTAGTAGCCATTTTGAAAAGTACAGTATTCAGTTTTTTCGCTACTCCTCCTTCAATTTTTATTCAATTTTGTCCAAACATGTGCTCAAATGATCTACGGACTGAGCCGCATAGAAATGACTGAACAGAATTTTTTGCTATACTGGAAAAAAAAAAGTTATTATGTCGCAAACTTAACGAGGTCGACCCAAAATTGTTTCAGAAGCTATAGCTCAGCCAAACTTTGATCAATCGAAACAAAAATTGGTACGCTTCATCGGAAGTATGCTCTGAGGGTCCATGCCAAAGTTGGGAACAGCGCCACCTATGGGTCATGAGATATGGAAAATGGCTATTTTGGCCAATAACTTTTGAACAGTTTGTCAGCAAATCATAAATGTGGTCTCTATGGATTTCTTGCGTCATGCCGAATCCGTCGATACCGATTTTGCCAGGATGGGATGTACCACGTGTCCGCCATTTAGATTTTTGTCATAAATTGCAAAATCTTATAAAGTATTTGACATATCGGCACAAAAATTGGTAAGGATCATCATTAGCCTGGCCTGAAGGTAGCTGAGAAGTTTGAACACAGCGCCACCTAGTGTTCCAGAGGTATAAGGTATTTAGCAAAAATGCTTATAACTTTTGAAAACATTGTTCAAATTTTGATTGCTTTATGTTATTACATTCCGTGGCTTATGCCGACTCCGTCGATATCTCATTTGTCATTTACCAACAATGTGACTATCCGCCATATTGGAACAAATGAAAAACAGTTTTTTCGCTACTCCTCCTTCAAATCTTGCTCAATTTTGTCCAAAATTTGATCAGATGTTCTTTGGACCGAGCCGCATAGAAATGACTGAACAGATTTTTGATATTCACTACCGTTCCCGAGATATTCATCTCTGAAGTTGACCTAGCTTGTGTTTGTTGACTTATGCTAGTTAGCTTAGCATAATAATTGGTTAGCATGCTAACCAGATGCCATTCTTTCTAATATGGCTTGTCAGCTATCAGGTTAACCATAAGCTACATTAGCATTAAGCTAGCCTAGCATGCAAATCTCGTTTACTTGAGTTTGTGTGCTTATTCTTACACTGAACCCTCTCCTCTGCTGCTTTGAAATTCACGTCCTCTGAGTGGCGCAATCTGCTAAACCATGTATCTCGAATCCCGAACCATTCTGGTCGTGGGTTCGAGTCCCATGTGGAACGACTTTAAAATTGTGTATAAAGTTGTCATTTAAATTCCTTCCGGCTCTGCACTGCTGTTGGTGATTAAATGCTCGCTGTGCTTCATTTACATGTACATTTAATTTCTGATGTTTTGTTCTTCCGGCTCCGCACTGCTGTTGGTGCTTAAATGCTTGCGCGCTGCAGTGCTTACAGTACTTGCTGTGCTTGATGTACACGATGTGCTGGCTGTGCTTGCTGTTCACCATACTTGTTCTGCTTGCGGTGCGTTTAAGGGCTTGGCCCCTGTATTGCTGCTTGCAGCTATATTTATTATTATTATTCTTCTTCTTCTTCTTCCGCCAATGGAAGTCTATGGCAGCCCTATGAACCGTACATAGGAAAATGATGAAATTTGGTACACTTCTAGTGATGCTAATGAATAGTAATTGGACCAATTTTTGAGCCTCTAGGACCAACTCTATAGCGCCACCACCAGTTCAAAATTTCAACATTTAAAGGGTTATAACTTCTGAACCCTTTGATCTAGAGACATGAAACTTAGTACATCTGATTCCTCTCATCACCGTGATCACAACCAATACCTTACATTAAGACTCCGCCCATTACAGTAGTGGCCATTTTGAAAAGTACAGTATTCAGTTTTTTCGCTACTCGTCCTTCAAAATTTGTCCAATTTTCTCCAAATTTTGTTCAAATGATCTTTGGACTGAGCCGCACAGAAATGACTGAACAGATTTTTTTTATTCATCTTTGTTCAAAAGTTATGTTGTCGCAAACTGAACAAAGTCGACCCAAAATTGGTTTAGAGGCTGTATCTCGGCCAAAGTTTGATCAATCGAAACGAAAATTGGTTTGCTTCATCGGAAGCATGGTCTGAGGGTCCATGCCAAAGTTGGGAATAGCGCCACCTACGGGTCATGAGATATGAAAAATTGCTATTTTGGTCAATAACTTTTGAACAGTTTGTCAGAAAATAATAAATGTGGTATCTATGGATTCCTTGGGTCATACCGAATCCGTGGATACCGATTTTACCAGGATGAGATTTACCAAGTGTCCGCCATTTTGAATTTTGTCACAATTTACAATAACTTTTAAACTATTTGACATATCTTCACAAAAAATGGTAGGGATGATCGACACCATGTCCTGAAGGTACCTGAGAAGTTTGAACACAGCGCCACCTAGTGTTCCAGAGGTATAAGGTATTTTGCAAAAATGCTTGTAACTTTTGAAAACATTGTTCAAATTTTGATTGCTTTATGTCATTATGTTCCTTGGCTTATGACAATTCCGACAATATCTCATTTGTCATTTTGCAACAATGTGACTGTCCGCCATATTGGAGCAAATGAAAAACAGTTTTTTCGCTACTCCTCCTTCACATTTTGCTCAATTTTGCCCAAACTTTGATCAGATGTTCTTTGGATCAAGCCGGACAGGAATGACTGAACAGATTTTTGATATTCGCTACCGTTCCCGAGATATTCATCTTGAAAGTTGACCTAGCCTGTGTTTGTTGCCTTATGCTAGTTAGCTTAGCATAATAATTGGTTAGAATGCTATCCAGATACCATTCTTTCTAATGTGGCTCTTTAGCTATCAGGATAACCATAAGCTACATTAGTATTAAGCTAGCTTAACATGCTAATCTCGTTTACTTGTATTTTCTCTGCTTATTCTTACACTGAAACCTCTCCTCTGCAGCTTTGTAAAACATGTCCTCTGGGTGGCGCAATCTGTTCAACCATGTGTCATGAATCCCGAACCATTGTGGTCGTGGGTTCGAAACCAGTGTGGGGCGACTTTGAAATTGTGTATAAATTGTCATTTGAACTCCTTTATTATCTGGATAAGAGCTGTACTAATGTTTCTTACACTGGGATCAGAAATAAGTGTATTTATTTCTACATTCTGTATTCATTCTCAACAGAACTTATGTTCATTTTGATTTCATCCTCTCTGTACTTCTGAACCCATCTGTTCTTCATGTACATTCTATTTCTGCTGTTTTTGCTCTTCTGGCTCCGCATTGCGCAACAGCCCTACTGTGCTACAGCGGCTTGGCCCCGTATTGCTGCTTGCAGCTATATTAGCAATTGTTATTGTCAGAATAACAATTACTTCTTCTTCCGCCAATGGAAGTCTATGGCAGCCCTATGAACCGTACATAGGAAAATGATGAAATTTGGTACACTTCTAGTGATGGTAATGAATAGGAATTGGACCAATTTTTGAGTCTCTAGGACCAACTCTATAGCGCCACCACCAGTTCAAATATTCAACATTAAAATGGTTATAACTTTTGAACCCTTTGATCTAGAGACATGAAACTTAGTACACCTGATTCCTCTCATCATGCTGATCAGAACCAATACCTTACATTAAGATTCCGCCCATTACAGTAGTAGCCATTTTGAAAAGTACAGTATTCAGTTTTTTCGCTACTCCTCCTTCAAATTTTGTCCAATTTTGTCCAAACATGTGCTCAAATGATCTACGGACTGAGCCGCATAGAAATGACTGAACAGAATTTTTTGTTATACTGAAAAAAAAAAATTTATGATGTCGCAAACTTAACGAGGTCGACCCAAAATTGGCTAAGAGGCTGTATCTCGGCCAAAAATTGATCAATCGAAACAAAAATTGGTACACTTCATCGGAAGTATGCTCTGAGGGTCCATGCCAACGTTGGGAACAGCGCCACCTATGGGTCATGAGATATGGAAAATGGCTATTTTGGCCAATAACTTGTGAACAGTTTGTCAGAAAATCAAAAATGTGGTATCTATGGATTCCTTGCATCATGCCGAATCCGTCGATACCGATTTTGCTAGGATGGGATGTACGATGTTTCCGCCATTTTTATTTTTGTCATAAATTGCATTATCTTATAAAGTATTTGACATATCGGCACAAAAATTGGTAGGGATGATCGACACCATGTCTTGAAGGTACCTGAGAAATTTGAACACAGCGCCACCTAGTGTTCCAGAGGTATAAGGTATTTTGTAAAAATGCTTATAACTTTTGAAAACATTGTTCACATTTTGATTGCTTTATGCCATTATGTTCCTTGGCTTATGACAATTCCGACGATATCTCATTTGTCATTTTGCAACAATGTGACTGTCCGCCATATTGGAGGAAATGGAAAACAGTTTTTTCGCTACTCCTTCAAATTTTGCTCAATTTTGCCCAAAATTTGATCAGATGTTCTTTGGATCAAGTCGCACAGGAATGACTGAACAGATTTTTGATATTCGCTACCGTTCCCGAGATATTCATCTTCAAAGTTGACCTAGCCTGTGTTTGTTGCCTTATGCTAGTTAGCTTAGCATAATAATTGGTTAGAATGCTAACCAGATACCATTCTTTCTAATGTGGCTCTTCAGCTATCAGGATAACCATAAGCTACATTAGCATTAAACTAGCTTAACATGCTAATCTCGTTTACTTGTATTTTGTCTGCTTATTCTTACACTGAAACCTCTCCTCTGCAGCTTTGTAAAACATGTCCTCTGGGTGGCGCAATCTGTTCAACCATGCGTCATGAATCCCGAACCATTGTGGTCGTGGGTTCGAGACCAGTGTGGGGCGACTTTGAAATTGTGTATAAATTGTCATTTGAACTCCTTTATTATCTGGATAAGAGCTGTACTAATGTTTCTTACACTGGGATCAGAAATAAGTGTATTTATTTCTACATTCTGTATTCATTCTCAACAGAACTTATGTTCATTTTGATTTCATCCTCTCTGTACTTCTGAACCCATCTGTTCTTCATGTACATTCTATTTCTGCTGTTTTTGCTCTTCTGGCTCCGCATTGCGCAACAGCCCTACTGTGCTGCAGCGGCTTGGCCCCGTATTGCTGCTTGCAGCTATATTTATTATTATTCTTCTTCCGCAAATGGGAGTCTATGGCAGCCCTATGAACCGTAAGTAGGAAAATGATGAAATTTGGCACACTTGTAGTGATGGTAATGAATAGGAATTGGACCAATTTTTGAGTCTCTAGGACCAACTCTATAGCGCCACCACCAGTTCAAATATTCAACATTAAAATGGTTATAACTTTTGAACCCTTTGATCTAGAGACATGAAACTTAGTACACCTGATTCCTCTCTTCATTGTGATCACAACCAATACCTTACATTAAGACTCCGCCCATTACAGTAGTAGCCATTTTGAAAAGTACAGTATTCAGTTTTTTCGCTACTCCTCCTTCACATTTTGTCCAATTTTGTCCAAACATGTGCTCAAATGATCTATGGACTGAGCCGCATAGAAATGACTGAACAGAATTTTTTGCTATACTGGAAAAAAAAAAGTTATGATGTCGTAAACTTAACGAGGTCGACCCAAAATTGGCTAAGAGGCTGTATCTCGGCCAAAAATTGATCAATCGAAACGAAAATTGGTACACTTCATCGGAAGTATGCTCTGAGGGTCCATGCCAATGTTGGGAACAGCGCCACCTATGGGTCATGAGATATGGAAAATGGCTATTTTGGCCAATAACTTGTGAACAGTTTGTCAGAAAATCATAAATGTGGTATCTATGGATTCCTTGCATCATGCTGAATCTGTCGATGCCGATTTTGCTAGGATGGGATGTACGACGTGTCCGCCATTTTGATTTTTGTCATAAATTGCATTATCTTATAAAGTATTTGACATATCGGCACAAAAATTGGTAAGGATCATCATTAGCCTGGCCTGAAGGTACCTAAGAAGTTTGAACACAGCGCCACCTAGTGTTCCAGAGGTATAAGGTATTTTGCAAAAACGCTTATAACTTTTGAAAACGTTGTTCAAATTTTGATTGCTTTATGTTATTATATTCCTTGGCTTATGCCGACTCCGTCGATATCTCATTTGTCATTTTCCAACAATGTGACTATCCGCCATATTGGAACAAATGAAAAAAAAAATTTCCGCTACTCCTCCTTCAAATCTTGCTCAATTTTGTCCAAAATTTGATCAGATGTTCTTTGGACTGAGCCGCATAGAAATGACTGAACAGATTTTTGATATTCACTACCGTTCCCGAGATATTCATCTCTGAAGTTGTTCTAGCCTGTCTTTGTTGCCTTATGCTAGTTAGCTTAGCATAATAATTGGTTAGCATGCTAACCAGATGCCATTCTTTCTAATGTGGCTTGTCAGCTATCAGGTTAACCATAAGCTACATTAGCATTAAGCTAGCTTAGCATGCTAATCTCGTTTACTTGAGTTTGTGTGCTTATTCTTACACTGAACCCTCTCCTCTGCTGCTTTGAAAATCACGTCCTCTGAGTGGTGCAATCTGCTAAACCATGTATCTCGAATCCGGAACCATTCTGGTCGTGGGTTCGAGTCCCATGTGGGGCGACTTTAAAATTGTGTATAAAGTTGTCATTTAAATTCCTTCCGGCTCTGCACTGCTGTTGGTGCTTAAATGCTATTGTGCTTGATGTACATTTACATGTATATTCAATTTGTGCTGTTTTTGTTCTTGCGGCTCCGCACTGCTATAGTAAGAATACTTTGGTTATTAAAGTTTCTTATAAAGTTTTGAAAGCAAAGTATTTTTAGCTACTTTTTGAACCCAGGGAACCATTGGAGGGCTTGGCCCCTTTGAGGCTGCTTGCAGCTTTAATCTATAAATATGTTTGTATTGGCTAACATTTATTCAGCTAATGCGTGTCCTGTTTAAAATGTGCAATGTTTAAATGCAAAGACGGCACGTCACAAATAGAAGCCCTTTTCCCTGTGGTAATTGTACACAATGGTCCTATGTATTATCTTTTTTTATTTTTTTTACTGTGTTCTAGGGGTTTCTTAATTTTAGACTAGTTGACCAGCACACATTATATGCAATGCAATTATATAACGCATGTGTGTCGTCGTCCAAACCGCCCATACAATACGCCCATTCGCCGGTCACGTGTGTTCGCCGGTCACGTGTGTTCGCCGGTCACGTGTGTTCACCGGTCACGTGTGTTCACAGGACGAGCTGTGGCGTATTCAGGAGCGGCTGGAGTGCTTCTTCGGGTCGCTGGTTGGATCTAACATCTACATTACGCCTCGCGGCTCTCAGGGTCTGCCGCCGCACTACGACGACGTCGAGGTGTGTGTCTGCTCTCGTTTGTGTAGCATCTACTGTCATGGTTTGCTCGTGTGCATGAGGAATAACTGACGTCCTGCTGGTGTTCGTTTCCTTACGCGTGTGTATGGGTTCAGGTGCTGATCCTTCAGCTGGAGGGACAGAAACACTGGAGGCTTTACCAGCCCACCGTCCCTCTGGCCCGCGAGTACAGCCTGGAGCCCGAGCATCGCATCGGCCCCCCGACACACGACTTCATCCTGCAGGTCAGTGACATCACAGGGTTAAAGGTCAATCAGCAGAGACGTGAGATGTGCTTGAGTGTTCTGCTCGTGTGTCTGTGGTTGAGGAGAGATATGATTGTATTAATGCCTCATTTCATTTGATTTCTTGTAGGCTGGTGATTTGCTGTATTTCCCCCGGGGAACGATCCACCAGGCCGACACTCCTTCAGACGTGACTCGATCCACACACCTCACGCTCAGCACCTACCAGAACATGTGCGTCTCCACAGTTCACACACACATGATGTATATATAGATATACATGTGTCTTTCAGGTCGTTATAGATGTACATGTGTGTGTCTTTCAGGTCGTGGGGCGACTTCATGCTGGACGTGTTTCCTGGGTGTGTGTTGGACAGCATGAGACGTGAACACGGAATGCGCTGCGGTCTTCCTCGTAACCTCCTCACGGTGAGCACACACACTCCTGTCTCACACACTCCTGTCTCACACACTCTCCTGTCACACACACTTCTGTCTCACACACTCCTGTCACACACACACTCCTGTCACACACACTCCTCTCTCACACACTCCTCTCACACACACTCCTGTCACACACACACACTCCTCTCTCACACACTCCTGTCACACACACACACTCCTCTCACACACACTCCTCTCTCACACACTCCTGTCACACACACACACTCCTCTCACACACACTCCTCTCACACACACTCCTGTCACACACACACACACTCCTCTCTCACACACTCCTGTCACACACACTCCTCTCTCACACATTTCTGTCACACTCACCTGTAACAGTGGCTCTAACTGTGTGTGTGTGTGTGTGTGTGTGTGTGTGTGTGTGTGTGTGTGTGTGTGTGTGTGTTGTCAGTCTGCAAGCGTGGCTCCTGAGGTTAATAAGCAGATGTGTGTGTTTCTGCGGCGTTTGGCTGATGATGTCGAGCGAGGGAATCAGGAGTTGCGCTCCAGCGCTATGAAGAGAGACTTCATCTGCCACCGACTGCCACCGTTCCTGCAGGACCAGACCGGCGCTGATCCCGGTGAGTGTGTGTGTGTGTGTGTGTGTGTGTGTGTGTGTGTGTGTGTGTCCAGGTACGGCTGATGCTGTGCTGAATGTGTTTCTCTTCCAGTTGGGAAACCGCCGTCGCTGGAGGACACTGTGTGTGTGCGGTTTAAAGAGCATCTTCTTCTAACAGTGGAGCCCAGTCAAGAGAACACTGTAAGAGTCACACACACGTCACATATTCATTCACACACCTCATATATATATATTCACATACGCACACATCATATATATATATATTAGTGCCGATATTAGTGGAAGGCACTGTGTGTGTGTGTGTGTGTGTGTGTGTGTGTGTGTGTGTGTGTGTGTGTGTGTGTGTGTGTGTAGCAAGTCCTTACTGTGTTTGTCTCCGATCAGGACGAGGCCACCGAGCTGGTCGTGTTTGTGTTACATTCGTTAAAGAACAAGAGAGAAACACACATGATGGGAGCATCTGATGACGACGGTGATGCTGACAACGATGATGATGATGATGAAGATGAAGATGAAGATGAGGTCATCTCACAGGTCAGCCCACGTCACATCTTGCAGACTAGTCGGAAACTATGACTTAAAAAGTCAAAATTACGATGTACTAACTCTGTCATAATTATGACATAAAAATTGAAATTATGAGATAAAGTAAGCCATAATTACTATAAGATCATTTGACTCATGCCATAATTATGACTTTTTAAGTCATAATTTCGGCTTAGTGTGTCATCACTTCAAAATTGTATCTGATAAACATGACTTTACTTTTTATGTCACAATTATGATTTACATAAGTTTTTTTTTTCTTATGTGGAGGAAATGGCCCTACGCGGCCCATACAGAGCACTAACAGGAGGAGCACGCTATTCAGACGCCGCTAGACTTACAGGCACACTAGAGCTCCTCCAAACACACATTGATCATTTGTGTAGACGCCGGGGTTCTTGTGTTCCAGGGTCTGCGGTTCCCCTGACGTGTGTGTGTGTGTGTGTGTTTCAGGGTCCGTGGTTCCCCTGACACGTGTGTGTGTGTGTGTGTGTGTGTGTGTGTGTGTGTGTGTGTGTATGTGTATGTGTATGTATATGTATGTATGTTTCAGGGTCTGCGGTTCCACTGATGCGTGTGTGTGTGTGTGTGCGTGTGTTCCAGGGTCTGCGGTTCCCCGTGTCTCATCTGTGTGTGTGTGTGTGTGTTTCAGGGTCCGTGGTTCCCCTGACGTGTGTGTGTGTGTGTGTGTGTGTGTTTGTTTGTTTGTTTCAGTGTCCGTGGTTCCCCTGACACGTACGTGTGTGTGTGTGTTTCAGGGTCCGTGGTTCCCCTGACACGTGTGTGTTTCAGGGTCCGTGGTTCCCCTGACACGTACGTGTGTGTGTGTGTGTGTGTGTGTGGTTCCCCTGATGCGTGTGTGTGTTCCAGGGTCTGCGGTTCCCCGTGTCTCATCTGTGTGTGTGTGTGTGTGTGTTCCAGGGTCTGCGGTTCCCCTGACACGTACGTGTGTGTGTGTGTGTGTTTGTTTCAGGGTCTGCGGTTCCCCTGATGCGTGTGTGTTCCAGGGTCTGCGGTTCCCCGTGTCTCATCTGTGTGTGTGTGTGTGTTTCAGGGTCCGTGGTTCCCCTGACACGTGTGTGTGTTTGTTTCAGGGTCTGCGGTTCCCCTGATGCGTGTGTGTGTGTTCCAGGGTCTGCGGTTCCCCGTGTCTCATCTGTGTGTGTGTGTTCCAGGGTCTGCGGTTCCCCTGACACGTACGTGTGTGTGTTTGTTTCAGGGTCTGCGGTTCCCCTGATGCGTGTGTGTGTGTGTGTTCCAGGGTCTGCGGTTCCCCGTGTCTCATCTGTGTGTGTGTGTGTTCCAGGGTCTGCGGTTCCCCGTGTCTCATCTGTGTGTGTGTGTGTTCCAGGGTCTGCGGTTCCCCGTGTCTCATCTGTCTGCGCTGAAGCAGCTCCTGAACTCGGAGTGTGTTGCGGCTGCGCAGCTGCAGCTCCCGGACGAGGATAAACTGGGGCTGATGCTGGGACTCTGGAGCGAAGGCCTGATGAGCGTCTGCCACACAACATGAACAACTACACACACAACACACACTGCCACACAACATGAACAACTACACACACTGCCGCACAACACACACACTGCCGCACAACACACACACTGCCGCACAACATGAGCTTCTGTGAGCTGCATCAGCTGATCCTCTGCACGTCTGCTTGTTCATCAGAGACGTTACACATCTCACAACTGGAAGTTGTGTGACCGATTGTAGCCGAATAAAATGTCGTGAAGAAATCCTGTGTGAAATATTGTGTAACAAACAGCAGTTTAGACTGTTCAGCCAAACATCTTATTCAAACACACACACATAATGAATTTTACAACTTAGATTTATTGTTCAGATTTGTACTGCTTTTAAAACTGCTGATTATGAACATCACTGTACACACATTAGCATACCTCTGGAATCAGACTATACACACGTTAGTGTTCCTGAAGGGCTCTTTACTGTAGACCGTCTGAACACACACACACACACACACGTGTTCGTAACTGTTCGTTCTCCAGGCGGATCCAGCAGGACTTCAGCTGGAGTGTTTCTGATAGTGCAAATGTGCTTCACAAGGTAAAAATAAACACACTGCTCCTCCTCTGGTCCTCCTCTCTCACAGTGAGCGTTAGACAGGACACACACCCAGACTCTGTTATTCAGTCCCTGATATCGTCATGTTTCATCATGTGTGTGTCACAGCACGTCGAGGTCCCAGCTCTGAGTGTCGCCGGCACCAAGTGGCCTCAGAATCAGCTGGTGTCGGTCAGCGCCGTGTCCACCTGAGAGAGACGAGACACTGCGTTCAGAACACACACACACACACACACACACCTACCTACGAGGTCTAACACCTCACACACACACACCTACCTCTGAGGTCTAACACCTCTCTCACACACACACACACACACACACCTACCTACGAGGTCTAACACCTCACACACACACACCTACCTCTGAGGTCTAACACCTCACACACACACACCTACCTCTGAGGTCTAACACCTCACACACACACACCTACCTCTGAGGTCTAACACCTCACACACACACACCTACCTCTGAGGTCTAACACCTCACACACACACACCTACCTCTGAGGTCTAACACCTCACACACACACACCTACCTCTGAGGTCTAACACCTCACACACACACACCTACCTCTGAGGTCTAACACCTCACACACACACACCTACCTCTGAGGTCTAACACCTCACACACACACACCTACCTCTGAGGTCTAACACCTCACACACACACACACACACCTCTGAGGTCTAACACCTCACTCACACACACACACACACACACACACACACCTCTGAGGTCTAACACCTCTCACACACACACACCTCTGAGGTCTAACACCTCACACACACCTCTGAGGTCTAACACCTCTCACACACACACACCTCTGAGGTCTAACACCTCTCACACACACACACCTCTGAGGTCTAACACCTCACACACACCTCTGAGGTCTAACACCTCACACACACCTCTGAGGTCTAACACCTCACACACACACACCTCTGAGGTCTAACACCTCACACACACACACCTCTGAGGTCTAACACCTCTCACACACACCTCTGAGGTCTAACACCTCTCACACACACACACCTCTGAGGTCTAACACCTCACACACACACACCTCTGAGGTCTAACACCTCTCACACACACCTCTGAGGTCTAACACCTCTCACACACACACACCTCTGAGGTCTAACACCTCACACACACACACCTCTGAGGTCTAACACCTCTCACACACACACCTCTGAGGTCTAACATCTCACACACACCTCTGAGGTCTAACATCTCACACACACCTCTGAGGTCTAACACCTCACACACACACACACACACACACCTCTGAGGTCTAACACCTCTCTCACACACACACACCTCTGAGGTCTAACACCTCACACACACACACCTCTGAGGTCTAACATCTCACACACACCTCTGAGGTCTAACATCTCACACACACCTCTGAGGTCTAACACCTCACACACACACACACACACACCTCTGAGGTCTAACACCTCTCACACACACACACACACCTCTGAGGTCTAACACCTCACACACACACACACACACACACACACACACACACACCTCTGAGGTCTAACACCTCTCACACACACACACCTCTGAGGTCTAACACCTCACACACACACACACACACACACCTCTGAGGTCTAACACCTCACACACACACCTCTGAGGTCTAACACCTCACACACACACACCTCTGAGGTCTAACACCTCACACACACACACCTCTGAGGTCTAACACCTCACACACACACACCTCTGAGGTCTAACACCTCTCACACACACCTCTGAGGTCTAACACCTCACACACACACACACACACCTCTGAGGTCTAACACCTCACACACACACACACACACACACACACACACCTCTGAGGTCTAACACCTCACACACACACCTCTGAGGTCTAACACCTCACACACACACACCTCTGAGGTCTAACACCTCTCACACACACACACACACACACCTCTGAAGTCTAACACCTCACACACACACACACACACACCTCTGAGGTCTAACACCTCTCACACACACCTACCTCTGAGGTCTAACACCTCACACACCTCTCACACACACCTATCTCTGAGGTCTAACACCTCACACACACACACACACACACTGATGGAGAAGAGACTCACCTCTGAGGTCCAGCACCACACATACACTTAAGCCACGTTTCCACCGAAATTACCCGGAACAATTTGTCCCAGGAACTTTTTTTGCCCCAGACCGGTTGCTTTCTGCGTTTACACCGCGGTCTAAAGTACCGGGAAGGTAAACTGCGCGCAACTGCTCCTCCCAGTCTGCGACGGACAGTAATCAGTTTTGAGCGCCACATTTATAATAAGTATGGAGGAGATTCAAACTGTGCTGCAGTTATGTATTGGTTTACTAACGAGGTAATTAACAAAACAAAATAGATGAGCACTGATACTAAAGCGTGTTCAGAAAGCTCGTATGCGTATAAAATTAGACAACGTAGGCTATGTTATCAGTTATTGTGAGATGCCTGGGACGAACGCGCAAAAATTTCCTCTTTCGCAAATACGCTTAAAAAAAGCCTGAACCCCGTCTATCAATCATAAATAGTGACAGTCTTGTAAATAGTTGTTTGTTACTAACCTCAAAGCGCTATTTCAATCCTGTTATAGTAAATTTGTAACATGGTTTAGAGTGCCTTGCAATAGATGACAATGTGTAAACATAATGACTTAATAATAAAAGCTGTGGCAGAAAAGAGACGAGCACTGATAAAGCGTGTTCAGTAAGCTCGTAATGCTAACGTTAGATAAAATTTGAATGTTATCAGCTATTGCGGACATTGACCGTTAGATGGCTGGGACGAACGCGCAGAAAGTTTCCTCTTCCACAAATACCCTTAATAAAGCCTGAAACTCGTCGCCAGTCCACCAGTTTTTTTTATTAAATTCCATATTTGCAGACAGACAACTCTTAAGCCGCCTTTCCACTGGAAACGACAAACGACAGCCGTCGGACCGGAAGTCATTCATTTCCAATGGAGAGTCGTACGGGAGCTGCGGGGAGTTCCGATCATATGCGTATGCGGAAATTTCGGATCCGATTTGAGCTTCGGATGCGTTCAAATATCTGAACTTCTGCGGCTAGACCGTATGCGACCGGTCGACCGGATGTGATGTATTCTAATCAAAACTATGAGCGCAAAGCTAGAATTACCAATATTTTGAGACTTCCGGTTAGGTAGACTATGGAGTGAGTCGTGATCGCGGTAGCTCCTGCAGAATTCTTGCATATTTCATCTCTTACGCACATTTCAATTTAATACTTTGTGTTTACGCGTATCATTTGTTAGTGGTGTTGTATGATTTTCCATTATTGCAACAAAAATGAAAACTAAAGGCAGTAAAGGTAGTCACGCGCGGGCATCGGAGCAGCGGCCTACCGCTAGTGCATCCACGGCAGAGCGAGACTCAGATAGCCCGGAGGCGGGCACTGAGCTCGGGACAAGTTCAGACGATACACATGCCCTTAAAACGGAGATACTAACTTCGTTGCGCAAAGATCTGGCCGAAATATTTCGCTCCGAGTTGCAGTCCATGTTGGGTGATGATTTGGCGACCATCAAGAGCGAGCTTCAGGCCGTTAAAGCAGAATTTTCTAATAGCATGGTATCGATGCAGATGGACATGGCAGCACTGAAAGGCACAGTGAAGGACATGGAACATTCCCTTTCTACCTGTTCGGATGACGTCACCGAGCTTCGGGAGAAGGTAGAGTCTCTTTCGGCTGCTGTGGTTAAACTAGAGGACAAGTGTGAAGATCTGGAAGCTAGATCCCGTCGTAACAATATAAGGATAATAGGAGTTCCAGAAGAAAAACCATCTACTACCGTGGCGATATCCAAGCTACTTAAGGAGGCACTAAACTTCGACAAGGACATCATCATTGACAGATCACATCGCACATTGCAACCCAGGCCAAAACCGGGGGAGCGTCCGCGAGCTATTGTGGCAAGACTGCATTATCACTCTGACTGTGTCGAGGTCTTAAAGAGGGCACGTGAGAAGAGACAGCTCAAAGTTGGTGATATGAGTATATCCATCTTCCCGGATTTCACTGCAAAGACTGCTCGTGCCCGGTCTGCCTTCAATGATGTTCGTCGGCTACTTCGCTCAATTCCTGGAGTCAAGTTTGGTTTTCTTCATCCAGCTAAGCTACGTGTTACTTTCAACGGTGTCGAAAGACAGTTCAACTCACCGGATCTGGCTAAATCATATGTCAACTCTTTACAGCCTCATCAGAATGTATCAAGTGAAGCGTGAATGTGTACGCATAGGCATGCGAGTTGTGTTGGGTAAGCTAACCCACGTCAGTATACATGAGACATTGTGTGTATGACACGCGAATGTGACTGTTTATTACTTGTTACTTTTTTATTTTATTTTTGAGCTTGTCATAGTGTCTCAAATGCAAACGATTTTTTTTTTTTTTTTGTTTGCTGTCTAATTACCAGCCATATTTGGGAATTATGTTTTTATTTAATTGTTTTAAATACAAGTGTGCAATAGTATTTGCTACTGAAGCTGAGTTAAATGGGGTTATCTGTTAAATCTGTTCTAATGTGCGTTTGCATTATTGAATGTCATATTCTGCAGGTCACCTTTCTCTTTTTGTTTATCTCTAATCGTGAGCAGTGAATCATTGGGTTGGCTCCAGTTGGAGTCTGCACATAGGTCCGCGTCATTTGGGGATGCGGATAATGTATGTGCGTGCGTGGGTGGGAATGTTCTGAGGGTTGAATTTCCCCTTTATTTATTTTATTTTATTTATTTATTTTTTCTCTCGTTTTGTCTTACAGGAGTTTTTTCCCCTCAAGGGAACTGTTTTAGTTTAGTAAAGTAGATGGCTAATTCTCATGGTTATTTGCCACATCTAGTCAGTTCTGCAATAAGATTTGTAACTTGGAACATTAATGGCATGGGAAGCCCCACCAAAAAGTCCAAGATATATGCACATTTGAAAAGGTTAAATACGGACATTGCTTTCTTACAGGAGACACATTTGAGAAACCAAGATCATTTGAAGCTTAAGTGTACTTGGATAGGGGAAGTTTTTCACTCTGATTTCAATTCAAAAGCCAGAGGGGTCGCAATATTGATTAACAAAAGGGTTCAGTTTTCTTCTACTAAGGTAATAGCTGATAAAAATGGAAGATATTTGATTGTTGTTGGCACCATACTACAAAATCCTGTGATTCTTGTCAATGTATATGCCCCAAATTTTGATGATCCAGGTTTCATAAACAAGTTATTTGAGATCCTCCCCTCATTAAATAGTCATCTTCTTATTTTTGCCGGTGATCTTAATTGTGTAATTGATCCTGCTTTGGACCGCTCTAGTTCCAGAACAATGACTCCATCATCTATGTTTAAATCAATAGTGGAATTTATGTTCAAAAATGGTTGTGTTGACCCTTGGAGATTTTATAATCCTCAAGATAAGGAATTTTCTTTCTTCTCGCAAGCCCATCAGTCATATTCTCGTATTGATTATTTTTTTATAGATAGCTCTCTGATATCTAAAGTAAAATCTGTTTCTTACCATGCTATTGTTATCTCTGACCATGCCCCTCTTAGTGTTGATATACAGTTTTCTGTGCAGCCTAGATATTCTTCATTATGGAGGTTGAATACTCTTCTTTTGTCTGATGAAAAATTCATTGATTTTATTTCAACTTCCATTGACAATTTTTTGGCTACAAATCAAGATGGGGTGGTTACTTATTCATTGCTGTGGGAAACACTTAAAGCTTACCTTCGGGGACAGATTATTTCTTACTCCGCACACTCAAGGAGAGTTCGCAACACAAGAATACGTGAACTCACTTCAAGTATTTTTCAAATTGATCAGCTGCTTGCCAATTCCCCTTCACAAGATAAATTTAAACAACGTCTCGATTTACAAGCTGAACTTGATTTCGTTCTGACTGAAGATGCTGAGCGGCTTCTTTTGCATTCTCGTAGTACTTATTATGAGCATGGTGATAAAGCTGGTCGCCTCTTAGCTCATAAGTTAAGACGTCAAGCAGCTAGCCGTTTGATTCCACAGATCCAGGACCTATCTATGGAGTCAATATAGGGCCATATATATCTGCAAAATAAAACAATGTTTTGCAAACAAAAATTATGTTTTGCAAAAAAAAAATGTTTTGCAAATAAAAATAAGAGTATTGAGAATTTTTTTTGCTTTTTTGCAAGTAAAAAAAAAATTATTGCAAAAGAAAAGTTAACCACTGAGAGAAAAAATAAAGTTTAGCAAAGTAAAACTTCAGCAGCATTGACTTTGCAACACATATTTCCCTTTGCGCCGCTCCTTTAAATCCGCGTTTCAGTCATCTGTGCCTCTGCGGCGCAAGCTTTCCTTTGCGCTTCATTTTTCTTTGCGCCTCGCTTTGTGTCCCTGATTTGACGTGGGGGGAGGGGTCAAGAGGTTGGGGTGTGTACAAGGGACGAAGGCGCGTCCCTCTCGTAACGTCATCAGCGCGAGCCCCAGACCGACTGGATCGATCGAAATGGCGGAGCAGAGACATGTGAGGCTGCGTTACAGTCCACTTTTAGACACGCACTTGCGAACTTCCCTAAGCACTTCCCCTTGGGGGAATCCCTGCCGCCATTTTGAAGTGCGTTCCACTTCGTGAAGTGGACGAGGGAAGTTTATATGGACAGACCCTCGTTCCCTCGATTTTGACCGAGGGAGCGAGTCTGCTTCAATGTACACTTCAGGCACCTATATGTCCCACAATGCAGTACGATTGTGACGTCACCACATATCTCGTCTAATCACCACCACAACAGACAACTCTGATATATTAATAATATATATATTTAATTTAAAACAACCCAAACACACCTATAAACATTTGGATGCTGCATTAAACAAATTCTTAAAGGGAAACAAAATGTAAATAATAAATCAACTCCACAGCTGATTCCAAATGATCAAGGGCTTAGGACGTTCCATTTCAGCCCATTGCAGTTTCCGCCAGTAGTGAGCACTCGCAATGACGTACATCCGAGTGAACGAGACGGAGGGAAGTTAGCGAGTGAAGGGCATGACAATTTTGGACTGGAACGCAGCCCGGGTGATGGATCATGGATCACAGGTATGTATTATTGACAATAATAGTCTGGGGCTCGCGCTGATGACGTTACGAGAGGGACGCGCCTTCGTCCCTTGTACACACCCCAACCTCTTGACCCCTCCCCCCACGTCAAATCAGGGACACAAAGCGAGGCGCAAAGAAAAATGAAGCGCAAAGGAAAGCTTGCGCCGCAGAGGCACGGATGACTGAAACGCGGATTTAAAGGAGCGGCGCAAAGGGAAATATGTGTTGCAAAGTCAATGCTGCTGAAGTTTTACTTTGCTAAACTTTATTTTTTCTCTCAGTGGTTAACTTTTCTTTTGCAATAATTTTTTTTTTACTTGCAAAAAAGCAAAAAAAATTCTCAATACTCTTATTTTTATTTGCAAAACATTTTTTTTTTGCAAAACATAATTTTTGTTTGCAAAACATTGTTTTATTTTGCAGATATATATGGCCCTATATTGACTCCATACCTATCTGGTAATTTGATATCTGATCCTGAAGGTATTAATAACACCTTCAAGTCTTTTTATTCATTGTTATATACTTCTGAATCTCCGTCTGATGCCCATGATATGACTGCCTTTTTACAGAACTTAAATTTTACCATGATTGATTCAGCTGTTGCTGGGGATGTCGAAGCACCTATCAACACAAACGAAATTAATCAGGCAATTAAAAGGATGCAATTTCCTGTCGAGTTTTTAAAAAAATTTCAGAACAAATTGTCCCCATTACTTTTGTCAGTGTATACGGAATCTTTAGAGCGTGGCTTCCTACCAGAAACACTAACACAAGCCTCCATAATTCTGTTGCTTAAAAAGGATAAGGATCCTAAACTATGTGGTTCTTACAGGCCCCTTTCCTTACAGAATGTGGATGCCAAGATTTTGGCCAAAGTGTTGGCATCTCGCATTGAAAACATACTTCCAAAGATTATATCTGAGGAGCAAACAGGGTTCATCAGGGGGAGACAGTTATTTTTTAACGTCCGTACTCTTTTAAATATAATTAATCTTAAACATTCTGCCAATACACCTGAGGTTGTTATTTCTCTCGATGCTGAAAAAGCATTTGACCGTGTAGAGTGGGAGTATCTTTTCACTGTGCTTCAAAAATTTGGGTTTGGAGATAAATTTATAAAGTGGATACGTCTTTTATATGCTTCACCTCGGGCGAGTGTGCACACCAATGACAATAGATCCACCTATTTTAGGCTTGGACGTGGAACACGACAAGGGTGCCCACTTTCCCCTTTGCTTTTTGCCCTGGCCATTGAACCGCTGTCAATTGCTTTGAGGTCCTCCCCGTTATTGCAGGGAGTGGTGAGGTCAGGCATTGAAATTAAACTATCACTATATGCTGATGATCTATTATTATATGTTTCTAATCCAATTCCAAATTTCCCAGTGATTTTATCTACGTTGCAAAAATTTGGCTCTTTCTCTGGATACAAAATAAATCTCCACAAAAGTGAGTGTTTCCCAATTAATGCTTTGGCTATGGGTCTTTTGCAGTCAGATGTTCCATTTAAACTAAGCAGAACAGGATTTAGATACCTTGGCATCAATATCACTCATTCTATGTCCTCTCTTGTATCTGGTAATTTCACCCCTCTGTTAGAACAGACCAAGTCTGATTTTCAGCGGTGGAGCAATCTGCCTCTATCATTGATAGGTCGGATTAATGCAGTGAAAATGAATGTGTTGCCCAAGTTTCTTTTTGCTTTTCAGTGCATTCCTTTGTTTCTCCCTAAAAAGTTTTTTAAATCTATTGACCAGATTGTGACTGACTTTTTGTGGGGTGGCAAAGTGCCCAGAATTCGGAAATCATTGCTTCAAAGATGTCAACTGAATGGTGGGCTCTCTTTACCTAATTTTATGTTTTATTATTGGTCAGTAAATATTCACAAGATAACATTTTGGCTTAGTTCGTCCACTACAATATGGTGCAGATTGGAAGCAAATTCATGTGTATCCACCTCTCTGTTGGCTTTGCTCACTTCACCCTTATGTAATGTCTCTTCAGCTTCATTGACAAAAAACCCAGTTGTTGTATCTACACTTCGTATTTGGTGCCAATTTAGGCGACATTTTAAATTCAGTTCTGCCTCAACATTGATGCCACTATTGGAAAATCACATATTTCCCCCATCTCTTTCTGATCCTGTCTTTAAGCAGTGGCATGCTAAAGGCTTGAGATGTTTTCGAGATCTGTACAGAGATGGTACATTTTGTAGTTATGTACAGATATCTTCTGATTTGGAGTTGTCAGAGTCCCACTTGTATCGTTTTTTGCAGATTAGACACTGTTCTGCTACCTTATTTTCTAGGTTCCCATCTCTGCCCCCGTTGCTGGTTTGGGAAGAGTTTCTGCAACTCAATCCGTATCACAAGTCACAAATTTCAAGAATTTATGGTTGTCTTTTAGGTCTAAGTGATTGTTCTATCGACAGAATTAAAAGAGCGTGGGAGGGGGAGTTGGGGGAACGTTTTGAGGAGGACTGGTGGGCAGGCGCACTGGACAGAATACGTTCTAGTACAATTTGTGCACGTCTTGGCCTCATACAATTTAAAGTATTATACAGAATTCATTTTTCCAAGGCCAGGCTATCTGAAATCTTTCCTAATGTTGAAGACAGATGTGACAGATGTCATGCACCTTTCTGCAATTTGAGTCACATGTTTTTTACTTGTCCTATGTTGCAAAATTTTTGGGTCAGGTACTTTACAATTATGTCTAAAGTGTTAAAAATTAGAATTGATGTTTGCCCCACCATAGCAATCTTTGGTGTACCAAAAATCTGGTCTCAGTTTAATTCCAAACAACTGGATGTTATATCTTTTACCTCCTTGTTAGCTAGACGCCGTATTTTGCTCCACTGGAAATCTAATAAGCCTCCAACAACCTCCCAATGGTTAGTGGATACCATGTTTTTTCTGAAACTGGAAAAAGTAAGAAGTTCTCGGAAAAGCAATTTCTTCAGTAAATGGTATCCCTTTATTGCTTACTTTAATTCTCTTAAAACTCTACCTCCTGGTTAATACATGATTAGATGTGTATGTACGCATGTATGTGTTATGTATTGTATATTATCTACTTGTATCATTACAATTGTTTCTATTCTCGTTTTTAATTTTTTTTTTTTTATAATTATTATTATTATTATTATTATTTTTTTTTTTTTAGTTGGTGGGTATTTTCTTTGGTTTAGTTTTAATGTAAAAAAAAAAAAAAAAAAAGTGTCAATAGTTTGTGATCCATTGTGTTGTAATATTATTTGGTTTAATAAAAAAGTTTGAACATAGAATTACCAATATTTTAATACTTTAATGTAAATGCTATTCCTGCAAAATGACGGTTATTAGTAATTATGGCTGAAAAAATATTTGTATCATTATTAAATCAATATTTATATTGATTAGCTCTATAAAATCGACTGTTTTTTATATTAGATGTATTGAGCGTCATTCGTTGTGTGTGGATATATTCATGCATGCATTACATTCATTAAAATCATTCATTTTACCATTGTGAATAGCCGAGGGTAACGGTTGCTTAACGACCAATTTCAAAGTTCTGTGCGACTGACACCAGGGGGTGATGCGACAATCGAATGCGAATGTCGTGTGCAGTGGAAAGGCGGCTTTACTGCATGAAGCCACGACACGAACGGCAATAGATTTTTTAAAAAGGGAGGTTAAAAATAAATAAATGCTGGAGTCATCCAACGAAAATGCGGCGTGAACACAACCAATCAGCTTGTGCAGCGCACAAGTCCCACCCCTGAAAGTTCCTGAACTTTGAAAAAGTACTACCTCACGAGCAGGGATTATCGGAGGGGGAAATATTTACCCGGAACTTAATTTAGACCCTGGTTCCGGCGGTGTAAACACATCGAGTACCAGCCCAAAATTCCTAGTTCCTGGGGAAAGTTCCTGGGGTGGAAACGCGGCTTTACACACACTTCTGAGGTCTAACACCTCTCTCACACACACACACACACACACACACACACACCTCTGAGGTCTAACACCTCACACTCACACTCACACACACACACACACACACACACACACACACACACACACACACACACACACACACACACACACACACCTCTGAGGTCTAACACCTCACACTCACACACACACACACACACACACACACACCTCTGAGGTCTAACACCTCACACTCACACACACACACACACCTCTGAGGTCTAACACCTCTCTCACACACACACACACCTCTGAGGTCTAACACCTCACACAAACACACACACACCTCTGAGGTCTAACACCAGGCTGAGGTTTAGATGTGAGCAGATTCTCCCGTCCTCGCTGAGACTCCAGCGCTGGTTCACACGCCCATGTTCTTCCCATAATGCCACTCTGGCTCCGGCGCAGGCCTTGGCCCCGATCACACACAGACAGCCGCACAGCGCCTGCACACACACACAACGACTGAATCACTGCGAACCGTCAGCGGAGAGTCTCTGAAGTTCAGCACTCCTGCTTCTGACACACAACATCACATGACAGTAAAACTCAGTTTCTGAAAACTATGAAAAAAACTGAAACAAAGATATTCAGTCTTGATCTCGATGAACTGTCAGTCAAACTGTGCTTGAACACTCTAGCGTACCCGCACTTTCTCTCTGACCGTACCAGGAACACAATCGTAACACTTTACACTAGTTAACATGAACTAAGAATGAACAATACTTCTACAGCATGTATTAATCTTAATTCATCTTAATTTCAACATTTAGTAATCTTTTTTTTTTAACATTAGTTAATGCACTGTGAACATTTAAGGTGACACATTATGCCCCTTTTCACCAGGTGTAATATAAATCTATGGAGTCCCCAGGATGTGTCTGTGAAATCTCAGCTCAAAATACCAGATCATTTATTATAACTTGTCAAATCTGCCCCATTTTGGGTGTGAAGAAAAATGAGCCGTTTTTGTGTGTGTCCCTTTAAATGCAAATGAGCTGCAGCTCTCGCCTCCATTCAGAAGAGGACGGAGTCTTTACGCAAGCTTCAGAAACTCCAGCAATAACAAAACACTCCAATCTCACTCATCCAGGCGTTACCAACGCAATTTCAACCGAGGGGAAACAAACTATCCAATTAATATCCAAGGAGACGGTTTGTGAAGTTCAGCTCATACTTTGGTTTAGAATGTCAAAAGAATATTCTCTGAACACGTGCGTGTTGGACTGACCGTGTTCTTCAGGAGGCCGTCGGTGAAGATCCAGCGCTGTGTGTCCAGAGAGCGGTCAGCGGGACACAGGGAGAGTTTGGCTGGGAAAGAGCCGCCTTTGCTCTCGCTGGTCAGAACTGAATCCAGAGCTCGACTCCGCACATGAACCAACACTTTCGGCTGAGGAGATTTGAACCCAGACATGAAGACATTTACTTGCCGATTCACTGCCAAACTACAAGTCTAGCACACTGATTAAAGCAAACGGAAACAGAATCATGTGAAGACACACACACTCCTTACATAATGTTGTTTAGGGCAAAAATCCTAATTGCCTGTTATTTTCATTAATTCAAACAATTGATATTAAAGTACTTTAAAGGGTTAGTTCTCCCAAAAATTAAAACTCTGTCAGTAACTAGATGTACCGCATTGCGGTACAAAATATGACCGCCGCTCAGGCCTGCACTGGCTTTCCACAAAAATAAATGACGTGGAGTAATTTGGCTGTATTGCGTGTTTATGTATATACCTAAAAAAAGTAATAGTATGTGCATGTCTGTCTGTGTGTGTGTGTGTGTGTGTGTGTGTGTGTGTGTGTGTGTATGTGTGTGTATTTGTGTATGTGTGTGTCTGTGTGTGTGTGTGTGTGTGTGTGTGTGTATGTATGTGTGCGTACATGTGTGCGCGTGTGTGTTTGTGTGTGTGTGTGTCTGTGCGTGTGGATGTCAGTGTGTGTGCATGCTTGCGTTTGTTTGTATTCCTGCATGTGTGTGTGTGACAGTATCATCCTAAACCAGCAACCCTTCGCTCAACAGCACCATCTACAGGCCGATGAGTGTACAGTCACTAAATGTGCACATAAATGAATTTATTTTATACCCCCCCATGGATGAAATTCTACAAAACTTAGCAGAGGATACCCCCAGAGGTTGTCAAGTTAATCATACACATGAAATATGGTGCAGTTCTGAACATCTCCACTGAAGATAGGGGCGATTAAAGCAGAATAATATTGCATTTTCATTTTTTATGGGAGGGGCGCAAATCACAAATGAGTGATTATGGGCTAGGTTGATGTGCCATAAAAATTTCTTCATCCTCGGTGCCACGGTTCAGGTAGTTATTTAGGAAAAACAGCATTTTTTTGGGTTTGGGGGGGCCCAGCGCGGGGGGGGAGTGGCCCCTGGGGACCAAACGAAATTTTTCCTTAGAAGTCTAGTGGGGCTACATGCCCACCAAATTTCATGTTCCCCGGTGTTTCGGTGTCCCTGGTATGGTTGACGAAAAATTTACGGGGGCCCCAGCGCGGGGGGGGGGGGGGGGGGGGGGGGAAGTGGCCCCCGGGGACCAAATGAAATTTTTCCGTAAAAGTCTAGTAGACCAACATACCACAAAAATTTCTTCATCCTCGGTGCCACGGTTCAGGTAGTTATTTAGGAAAAACTGCATTTTTTTGGGTTTGGGGGGGCCCAGCGCGGGGGGGGAGTGGCCCCCGGGGACCAAACGAAATTTTTCCTTAGAAGTCTAGTGGGGCTACATGCCCACCAAATTTCATGTTCCCCGGTGTTTCGGTGTCCCTGGTATCGTTGACGAAAAATTTACGGGGGCCCCATCGCGGGGGGGGAAGTGGCCCCCGCGGACCAAACGAAATTTTTCCGTAAAAGTCTAGTAGACCAACATACCATAAAAATTTCTTCATCCTCGGTGCCACGGTTCAGGTAGTTATTTAGGAAAAACGGCATTTTTTGGGGTTTGGGGGGACCCAGCGCGGGGGGGGAGTGGCCCCCGGGGACCAAACGAAATTTTTCCTTAGAAGTCTAGTGGGGCTACATGCCCACCAAATTTCATGTTCCCCGGTGTTTCGGTGTCCCTGGTATCGTTGACGAAAAATTTACGGGGGCCCCATCGCGGGGGGGGAAGTGGCCCCCGCGGACCAAACGAAATTTTTCCGTAAAAGTCTAGTAGACCAACATACCATAAAAATTTCTTCATCCTCGGTGCCACGGTTCAGGTAGTTATTTAGGAAAAACGGCATTTTTTGGGGTTTGGGGGGGCCCAGCGCGGGGGGGGAGTGGCCCCCGGGGACCAAACGAAATTTTTCCTTAGAAGTCTAGTGGGGCTACATGCCCACCAAATTTCATGTTCCCCGGTGTTTCGGTGTCCCTGGTATCGTTGACGAAAAATTTACGGGGGCCCCATCGCGGGGGGGGAAGTGGCCCCCGCGGACCAAACGAAATTTTTCCGTAAAAGTCTAGTAGACCAACATACCATAAAAATTTCTTCATCCTCGGTGCCACGGTTCAGGTAGTTATTTAGGAAAAACGGCATTTTTTGGGGTTTGGGGGGGCCCAGCGCGGGGGGGGAGTGGCCCCCGGGGACCAAACGAAATTTTTCCTTAGAAGTCTAGTGGGGCTACATGCCCACCAAATTTCATGTTCCCCGGTGTTTCGGTGTCCCTGGTATCGTTGACGAAAAATTTAAGGGGGCCCCAGCGCGGGGGGGGAAGTGGCCCCCGGGGACCAAACGAAATTTTTCCGTAAAAGTCTAGTAGACCAACATACGATAAAAATTTCTTCATCCTCGGTGCCACGGTTCAGGTAGTTATTTAGGAAAAACTGCATTTTTTGGGGTTTGGGGGGGCCCAGCGCGGGGGGGGAGTGGCCCCCGGGGACCAAACGAAATTTTTCCTTAGAAGTCTAGTGGGGCTACATGCCCACCAAATTTCATGTTCCCCGGTGCTTCGGTGTCCCTGGTATCGTTAACGAAAAATTCAGTAAGGTGACAAAAAAAAAAAAAAAAAAAAACTTTGACAATCCCTATATGACCGGCTAGCTACGCTAGCGGCGGTCATAATTACGCACCGTCATGTTGTGCCAACCCCGTAAGACTGTCGTTCATCTTCGGAACATAAATTAAGATATTTTTGATGAAATCTGAGAGCGGGCTCACTCCATCATAGGCTTCGGTTTCATTCTGCCGGCCCAGAAAAGTTAGTAAAAACATCGTTAAAATAGTCCAAGTGTCTACAGTGGCTCAACCTTACGTTTATCAAGCGACGAGAATACTTTTTGTCAGCAAAAAAAAAAAAAAAAAACGACTTTATCCAACTCTTCATGTTTCTTCCGTGTGTTTCTCTGAGTGAGTTCACGAGACGCATGCGCCAGGACTGAGACGAGGACGCCGACGGGTCTCGATGTTTAAAATGGTTCTAAAGTGTGCATTTCCTGGATGTCCAAATCGTGAGAAACCAACGAGAAAACGTAAAAGTGCCTGACCAATGAATGGCTTACCTTTCACACTTTCCCATCACATGATCGTGAGCGTCCTCTTCTCAGTTCTGGCGCATGCGTCTCGTGAATTCACTCAAAGACCCATAAATAAATATGGGGAATAAAGTCAGTATTTTTGTTTGTTTTTGCGCACAAAAAGTATTCTTGTCGCTTGATAAACTTAAGGTTGAGCCACTGTAGTCACTTAGACTATTTTAACGATGTTTTTACTAACTTTTCTGAACCAGCAAGTTTCAGTAACAGAGAAGCCTATGGAGGAGAGAGACAGCTCTCAGATCTCATCAAAAATGTGTTCTGAAGATGAACGAGAGTCTTGGATTGGAACAACATGAGTGTGAGTAATTACTGACAGAGTTTTCATTTTTGCTGAACTAACCCTTTATATGGAACTATATCGTTCTAATATTGTATATAGTCCTATTGTTTGTCATTTGCATCTTTGTTCTTATTTCACTTTATGTCATTATTTTCCTTTATATTATATTTATACGTTTACTATTAAAAATAAGGTTTTGGTCATATCGATCACACCTACTTTGGTCTAAATGATCTGTCACTCATTTTTCTTGTATGCTTTATTCCCTTATAGGGCTCTTTTTTTTAAATAAGGAAATTCGTTTGGCTGTACTGCTCAGTAACTAAACTAGTCTTAAAGCCAGTATGAACAAAAACCGCGACGCGATCATATGATGTTTTTGTCACATCGCCCACCATCACATCAGTTCAGCCGAGCTCTGCGATCTCTAAATCAATCAGTCATTTACATTGTGCTAACACTGTTAGTTATTATCAGAGCGTTCGTGAGCGGATTTCTTCTGTGCCATAGTAACCAATCATAGACGTTAATGCAGTGACCAATCACTGTTCACGGTGTAAATATGGTGCAAACCTAGCCTGGCTCCGCCCTCCTACGTACTTCCGCTCAATTTTCATTTCCCTTCAGTACTCCGTCTGGGTTTGCAGTGTATTCACGGGTTTTCTCCGGCCAAATTTCTACCGGTCCAATCAGCGAACAGAGGGAGTGGCTGAGAACGATGACGTTGATGTCGTGCGCTAGTCTGAGTTGTAAGGTTACTACATGACCAAACGTTAGCGATTGGTTATGGCAGATCTAGAGTGGCTCTGGGCAGATCCAATAGTTTTAAACAGAGTTCCCGCCTTCAAGGAAGTTAACGCTTGTCAATGGAGAGTGGCCAGATTTTACTCTCTGTACAAATTAAATGTACGAGAGTCTGGTAGGACCAGGCTAGTGTAAACCCAGATCCATACAGAACCTTCCATACAGAAGACATTTGCTTTCCTGTTTTCCACCCCCTCTTTCTACCACAGGGACCATTTGGAGTTCCCAAAGGCACCGAGGGGCTGACAGTGATCAAGGCCTGTAGGCAGAGATGTGTGTACTTTGGGGGTCGATGAATTGTCACACCTTTAGCGGTGAATCTGTTCTATTAAAGACATGGACGCTCCTACATCATTCTTTTTCAACCTTGAAAAGAAAAGCTCCCAACAAAAAACAAATGTATCATCTTCAATGGCCTGATGGGACTATAACGTCAGACCCGGTGGAAATAAAGAAGCTGGCAGTTAACTTCTACAAAAACCTGTATGACGCTGAGAACTGTGAAGTGGAGAGTGCTTCTGATTCGTTGAGTGATTTACCTCAGGTGGAAGAAGAGGGGAGAAAATCACTAGACAGTCAAATAACTTTTCAGGAGATTACAGAAGCAATGAAACAGTTATCAAGAGGACGTTCTCCGGGAATTGATGGACTGCCAGTTGAGTTTTACCAAGCTTTTTGGAATAAATTAGGACAAGATCTGTATGAAGTACTCATTCAAAGCATCAAAAGTGGAACCCTTCCTATTAGCTGCCGAAGAGCTGTACTGTCTTTGCTTCCAAAAAAAGGAAATCTAGGTCTTCTAAAGAAGTGGAGACCAGGTTCTCTATTATGTTTGGACTACAAAATACTGTCAAAGTGTTTAGCAAATAGGTTAAAGTGTTATTTAGAGTTATTGGTTCAAAATGACCAGACGTATTGCATTCCCAAAAGGTCAATCATGGATAATCTCTTTTTATTAAGGGATGTAGTTGATTTTAACCAATTTAATCATTTAACCCCTTAAACACTGAGGCCATTTTTGGAGTTTTTTGTCTGAGTGACACACAACAAAGTAAAGACTCATAACTTCAAAACTATAGAGAGGAGAGTCAAAAGGTAGATATCATTTGTTAGGAAACTTTTTATATTTTTAGAAAATATAAATTTTTATTACTTTTGGACAATCTAATGCTGAGAAAATGCTGATAAAAGACAAAAATATTAATATTATTTTTTAATAATTTACATATCTTTCTTATTTGAAATGCAATAATTCAGGAAGGAAATACGGTGGCAAAATAATTCTTTTTTTGTGATGTTCCCCTATGTGTGGTCTGCGTCTGGATCGTTATTTTATGATGATAGCATAAAGTAATCAAAAGTTACAGCACTTGGAACAAAGGGAGCCTTTTTGTTAAGTCCTCACACATTTGGAAGGCAATAAAAAAAATGAGTTTTCTTAGTGACATACACAAAACTAAAGACTCATAACTTCAAAACTATAGCAAGGAGATTCTAAAGGTAGGTATCGTTTGAAAGAACACTTTTCAAATTTTTTGAAAATATACATTACATTTGGACATTCTCCTGCCGAGAAACTGCTGATAAAAGACAAAAAATATATATAATTTTTATAATGATAATGCATATCTTTCTTATTTGACATGGAATAACTCAGGAAGGAAATAAGGTAGAAGGAAAATTCTTTTTTGGGGAAGTCCCTCTACATATGAGCTGCATCTCGATAAAATTTTGTGGTGATTGGATAAAGCAATCAAAAGTTATAGCATTTGGAACCAAGATAGCCTTTTTGTTGAGACCTTGACGCCCCCTCATGGGCATTTTTAAAATTGTTTCACCATGAAGAAAATCTTGTCATAAAAGCAATAGATTAAGTAAATTTTGGGCTCATTTGAATTGTATTAATATGCTGTAAAAAATTAAGTGCAATTTTCAATGATTTTTGAATGTTTCATGAGATGTATGATGTTTTTGACACATTGCAGTACATAGTACAAAAAACTATTTTATAGATTATGAAAAAAAATATTCTATTTATCAACAAATAACTCAGCAGTACTTAGGAGTTTTTCGAATTGGCTACATTCACTGTAAAGTTCAGACTCTAAGCTTTCAAATGACACCAATTTTGTTTGAATCAAGGCAATATTTTGGAAAAATATGATAATTAATATTTTCGCAGCTAGGTGGCGCCTGTGGGGCGTCTACGGGCGGTACACTCCGGTTGAGAGAGACTAGTCAGCACTCGTTCAGAGTTGATCGAAGTGGTTGGATGCATTAAAAAGCTGAGATTCTAAGCTTTAATATGATACATATTTTGTGTTATTCCACGTTTGAAATCGAGCACGGATGGTTCCGGGAAAACTGGAAAACACTTTGCACCCCGGGAGGATGAGAGACTTGTTTTTTAGCCAAGTATGCATCACTTCGTGAGGAATATCTCGTGATCAAAGCAATGGATTATGTTGTGTTTGGGCTCTTTGTAATCGTGAGAATCTGCTGTCAATAAAGATGTGTGATTTTTCACAATCCATGCATGTTTCATTGAGTTATGAGCTGAAACGTCACATCAAAACAACATCGCATCACTGCTATTGCTACTTCATAGATCCGCCTGTGGAATTTTTTGTGTTAGAACGCCATAAGGAATATATTTAGATCTGAGTGATGGATTATGGCGAGTTTGGGCTCTTTTTAATCTTAACAATCTGCTGTAAATAATGATGTGCCATTTTCCACAATTGATGCATGCTTCATTGAGTTATGAGTTAAAACGCGACAAGTGCTACATCTATAATAAACGATCTATGCGCGCCGGTGGTGGTTCGTGTGTTACAACTCCCACGAGGAATATCTTTAGATCTGAGTGATGGATTTTGCTGAGTTTGGGCTCTTTTTAATCGTGAGAGTCTGCTGAAAATAATGATGTGCATTTTTCTACGATCTGTGCATGCTTTGTGAAGTTATAAGTGAAAACCAAACGCGAGTGCTTCATGAGTATATACTAGGATAGGCGCGTCTGAGGTATTTTTTGTTTTAGAACGCCATGAGGAAATATCTTTAGATCTGATTGATGGAATATATTAAGTTTGGGCTCTTTGTAATCGTGAGCTCCTGCTGTAAATAACGATGTATAATTTTTCATGATCGGCGAATGTTTCATGAAGATACGAGTAAAAAGGCCAAGTCTAAGCTACCTTGCTAGGCTACGTGAATCAGTGGATTTTTTGTGGTTTAGAACTCCATGAGGAATATCTTTAGTTCTGAGTGATGGATTATGTTGAGTTTGGACTCTTTTTAATTGTAAGCATCTGCTGTAAATAATGATGTGTCATTTTCCACAATTGGAGCATGTTTCATGAAGTTACAAGCGGAAATGTGTCTAAAATGCAGCATCCATATATGGTTTACACATGGGTCTCTTAAGGGGTTATTTTACAAAAACCTTGCTCAAGTTTATTAAAAACCCTGGAACAATTATGCTTGTTGTATTCTACTCATTGAGACCTTTCAAATGACATATGACACAGGACTATCTGAGCTGTATGATGTTTTTGACATATTGCAGTATGTGGTACAAAAAAGTAGTTTATAAATTATGAATTTTTTTTTTTTCTATTTATCAGCAAATAACTCAGCACTACATTGGAGTTTATCAAATTGGCTACATTCATTGTAAATTTCAGACTCTAAGCTTTCAAATGACATCTATTTTAAGTTGATCCAGGTAATATTTTTGAAAAAAAATTATGATTATTAATTTTGCAGCTAGGTGGCGCCTGCGGCGGGTACACTCATATTTAGTGGAATAACTCTGCAATCATTAGAAGTTGATCGAAGTAATTAGATGCATTAAAAAGCTGAGATTCTAAGCTTTAAAATGATACCTATTTTGTGTTGTTCCATTCAGTGGTTGCTTAGTAATTTGATTATGAATATTTTTCATGGGGTGGCGTCCCGCCGGCGGGACGCTTAGGGTTTAAGGGGTTAAACCTGGGTATTCTTTGTTTGGACCAAGAGAAAGCATTCGATCGGGTTGACCATGGGTATCTTCTTAAGGTTTTAAAACAATTTGGATTTGGAGAGAATTTTATATCTTATATTAAGTTGTTATATTCAAATGTTTTTGTGATGGTTAAAGCTGGTGGAGGATTAAGTGCACCAGTACCGGTGTCAAGGGGTATTAGGCAGGGTTGCCCACTTTCTGGACAATTGTATAGTCTGGCTATTGAGCCATTGTTGTGTGGGATAAGGAGAGATCTGAATGGAATTTTACTTCCTGGTATAAATAGTAGTACTACTACTATTTATACCAGGAAGTAAAATCATTGTCATTATCTGCCTATGCGGACGATATCACAGTCTTTATCACGAGTCAAAATGACGTTGACATTTTAACGGAAATTATTAGAAAATATGAGAGGGCATCTTCAGCAAAAATGAACTGGGGGAAAAGTGAAGGGCTTATTATTGGTCAGTGGGGAGGATTAGGACCTCCAACATTACCGGGTGGATTGCTGTGGGTAAGAGAAGGGTTACACATTTTAGGTGTTTTTTTAGGAAATACAACATTTTTGTTGTATTCGTGTCAACTCTTACCCACGTGAGTGAACGCTGGCGCAACCTGCTGCCGCTGCTTGCCGTCAGCTCACCTGTTCTGTCCTGGCTTCTGCCTCATCCGCCGTTTTTTTCTGGCCGTCAACGCTGCCTAAAGTACAATGCGGGCTGGTAGGAAATACATTTTGCTCGTCTGTGTCTGGCTCTTTCTACTGCCTGTTCACCTGCTAGTGACGGGCTTGCTCCAGTATTCGGCCATTGATCTTCTCCGGCTGCGCTGTCACCTGCCTGGACCTGCGCCTGAGGCTCTCCACCTTCATCCGGACATCGCCTTTCAGCCTCGCCCGAGATATATCCACCGAGGGTCCCGCCGGAATTTCCACTACAACAGCTTAACTGCAATAAAATCCTTCTGGTCCAGCTCTTCTCGCCCTCCACGATCTATCAACCGGGCTGTCGACCACAGCGTGTTAGCCCGCCTAGCTCGGTCGGCTAGCACCACCACCAGCTGTGACAACACCACAGTCAACTTCGCTCTGCTCAACATCCGCTCACTGACAGACAAGGGACATCTTATCCAGGACCTCATTTCAGATCGTAAGCTTGACTTTCTTTGTTTAACCGAGACATGGCAACAGCCCAACAACTTTTCTCAGCTTAATGAATCCACTCCTAGTGGGTTTGTTTACATCTGTCAACCACGCAGCTCCGGCCGGGGAGGAGGTCTCGCGATAATCTATCACGAGAAGTGGAAAGTCTCGCCGGTTTCTGTGCCTGTCTCTAGCACATTCGAATCTGTTGTCTGCGAGCTTTCTGGTCCTACTCCAACCATTATTGCTACTGTCTACCGCCCCCCAAAACTGAATAGTGAATTTTTAAATGATTTTGCTGTCTTTCTTACTCATCTATCCTCTCTTTCATCAAACATAATTCTGCTGGGTGATTTTAATATCCACATGGACAATATCAATCTGCTTCTCACTAAAGACTTTTCCTCCTGTCTAGAGAGTTTTGGATTCCAGCAACATATCACTTTCCCCACACACTCAAAAGGACATACTCTGGACTTAATTTGCTGCTCTGGTATAACCCCTTCTGATTTTACACCTGCTGAACTCCCCATAACTGACCATTATCTCATCTCATTTTCAATGAAACTCACTCTCTCCATCTCTAAAAAAACACGTTTTATTTCATTTCGGAATATAAAGAATATTAATCCTGCCACTCTCACTTCAAGTTTCCACTCCTTCTGCCCCCCCGACACTCATACTCTATCTTCTCCCGATGATCTGGTTTCTCATTACAACACCGGACTCCATAATATTCTTAATTCCCTTGCTCCGTTAAAAACCAGATCCGTTTCATTTTCCGTCTCTGCCCCCTGGTTCACCACCGATCTTCGTCTCATGAAAGCCAAAGGTCGGCAACTTGAACGTCTCTACAAGAAAACTGGTCTCACTATTCACAAAAAAATGTACAATAATCACATCTTACAATACAAGGACTCCATCGTTCGCACTAAAAGTCACTACTACTCCAGTATAATCACTGCTAATAAAGGAAACTCGAAGTCACTGTTTTCCATACTTAACAATATCACTCAACCTCAGGACTTTCTCCCCCCTCACCTGTATACAACCCAATTTTGCAACTCCATTATGTCATTTTTCACTGAAAAAATAAAAAATATTCACCAGAACCTTGGACATATCCCTCACCACAGCATCTCAGCTGATTTTCACCCATCCACACATTCATTCTCTTCCTTCCACCTCCCAGCTATCTCTGAAATCACTGAATTGATCAGGAAATCTAAGGCTTCCACTTGCCAACTTGACCCCTTCCCCACACAACTTGTTAAAACTTGTCTCCCATCCCTGGTTCCCCTCATTTCTGCTATCATCCACTCCTCTCTCACCACTGGAACTGTTCCAACATCATTCAAAACTGCTTCCATTACTCCAATTTTGAAAAAAGTGGGTGCCAACCCCTCTGACTACAATAACGTCCGTCCAATTTCAAATTTACCATTCATTTCCAAAATCCTTGAAAAAACAGTTGCCTCTCAAATCCATTCTCATTTATCCCAAAATAACCTGTATGAACAGTTCCAGTCTGGTTTCCGTCCACTTCACAGCACTGAAACAGCACTTATCAAAATCACCAATGACCTCCTTATGGCAGCTGATTCTGGACTCCTTACCATTCTCATTCTCCTCGACTTAAGTTCAGCTTTTGATACCATCTGTCACACCACCCTCCTCAACAGGTTATCTGCCATTGGTATCACTCACACTCCATTAGACTGGTTCACTTCCTATCTCTCTGGCCGTACTCAGTTCATTCAATTTAAATCTTTTAAATCCAGTCCCTTCAATGTTACCTCAGGTGTTCCCCAGGGCTCTGTCCTGGGGCCCTTGCTTTTTATCATTTACCTCCTTCCCCTGGGTAGTATTTTCCGTAAATTTAACATTCAATTCCACTGTTATGCTGATGACACACAGCTCTACCTTTCGACCAAACCCTCATCCACTCTCCCACCCACCTCACTTACTGACTGCATCTCAGAAATAAAAATTTGGTTTACACAGAACTTCCTCAAATTAAATAGTAATAAAACTGAGGTTCTCCTCATTGGCACTAAATCTACTTTATCCAAAACCAACAGTCTTTCTCTCACTATTGATAGTTCCTCCGTTTCACCCTCCCCCCAGGTGAAGAGTCTGGGTGTCATCCTTGACAGCACATAATCTTTTCAATCTCACATCAATAACATTACCCGGTCTGCCTACTTCCATCTAAGAAACATTAATCGTCTCCGCCCCTCCCTTACCCCCCACACAGCCTCCATCCTTGTCCACAGTCTCGTCACTTCACGTCTAGACTACTGCAACTCTCTTCTTTTCGGTCTCCCTCACAAATCCCTTCACAAACTTCAACTGGTCCAGAATTCAGCTGCCCGCATAATAACACGAACACCATCCATTCACCACATCACCCCTGTTCTCCAACAGCTTCACTGGCTCCCGGTTCAGTTTCGTATCCATTTCAAAGTCCTTTTATTAACATTCAAAGCCATTCACAACCTGTCCCCCCCATATCTGTCCGATCTCCTCCAGGTTTCAACCACTTCCCGCTCACTCAGGTCATCCTCCTCCATACACCTCTCTGTCCCCCGTGCCCGTCTCACCACTATGGGGAGCAGAGCTTTTAGCCGATCTGCTCCCCGACTCTGGAACGCACTACCACCACAACTCAGAAACATTGATTCGTTCTCTCACTTTAAACTTCAACTTAAAACACATCTGTTTAAAACTGCTTATCATATCTAATGTACTGTAACATGCTCTGCCTCTTTTAATTGTTCTTAATATTGTTTTATTCTCTATTCTTCTGTTTTTCTTATTCTGCGCTGTTTTAAATGTATTATGTATTTTTGTACGGTGTCCTTGAGTGCCGAGAAAGGCGCCTTTAAATAAAATGTATTATTATTATTATTATTTAAAGGAAAAAACTGGGAGGGAATGCTGGAGAAGGTGAACGCTCGATTGTCTAAATGGAAATGTCTATTACCACAATTGTCGTACAGAGGAAGAGTTCTGGTGGTAAACCCCTGGCTGCCTCTATCTTGTGGCATAGACTCGTGGTACTGGAGCCACCGGATGAGCTGATCTGCAGGATACAGAGGACTTTTGTGAATTTCTTCTGGAGTGGAGAACACTGGATTCGTGCAGCAGGACTGTATCTTCCAGTTCAAGAAGGAGGCCAAGGTCTGGTGGACGTGAGGAGCAGAATCTGTGCTTTCAGAATCCAAGCAGCTCAGAGACTTCTCTACCACAAGGACTTGGTTTGGTCTCAGACTGCAAAGGCAATTCTTCAAAAAACTGGGGGTCTTGGATTGGGTAGACATTTATTTTTAATGAACCTGGAGAAGATAAACATGTCTGAGCTTTCGCATTTTTACCGGACAATGTTGCATTCATGGAGAACTGTTTTTAAAGTTGAAAGAGAGGTTGATGAACCTGGGAACTGGGTTCTAGAGGAACCATTGTTTTTTAATCCAATGACTCAAACAAGACTTTTGTCTTCTGTAAGTGTAAGTGCATGCTTACAGAGAAATGGCATTGTCAAGCTGGGACACCTCTTGAATAGAGATGGATGGAAGTTGTTGGAGGAACTTAAAGAAATGACTGGCTTAAGATCTTCACGCTTGACAGAAAGGTTGATGGAGGAGATTGTCAATACCTTACCAAGTAGTTACAGAGAGTACATTGGGAGAGGAACTTTGATGGACAAGACGAATGAACAGGAACTCCCAGGAATTAAAATCTCTCATCTTATAAAGACGGAAAATTAAGATGAAGATGTGCGGTCAATTCTATCTTTTAAAACCCCGCAGCTAGAATATTTTGAGTCTGCATCAAAAAAAGCAATATATTATTCTACAGTCAAAGTTTTACACCAGGACTCTCTTAAAGGACATTAGACCTCCAGGTGGCCAGGTGTGTTGAAGCCAGACTTCCTCGTGAGGGACAGGTGGAGAGTTAGGGTTAGGGTTAGGCCTGTATGGGTTAGGGTTAGGGTTAGGGTTAGGGTTAGGCCTGTATAAGCCTCCCCAGAGCCATAGAGAGAGAGAGTTGCGACACTCTTTGATGTCGCCGCTATGGCTGTCACGTGGTTCATGTAAGCCCCAATAGTTCCAAAACGTACGCTGGCTGTCATGTTCTTCTATGGGACAGACAGCAGCGATTGCATTATTGAACGGTAAATATAAAATAAAACACACACCCAAGTACTTTTTCAGCTGTTATTGCATTATTGCATTTTGTTAATGTAAGTTTTGCATTTGGAGATAAGTTTTAGGCTATATTTTTGGAGGGAAAAGCTTAGTGTTCATGTTCGCATGGGTAGTAGCACTGGCTTTAGCGGCTCTAACTTAACTTTTCCATATCATTCATCTGATGATGGACGTCTCATGATATTTATTTTAGCACAACTGGGCTGTATTAGGCTATTGATTCCCGTGATTTTGCTTTATTAGGCTATTGATTCCCGTGATTTTGCTTATAAATTTTGATTCAGCCATTAGCCTACCTTCATGATCACGCAAAGAGGTCTGCCGTGGCGGTCCGTTCAGAATTCGCTTAGAAGCTAGCTCACTTCTTCTGATGAAAGTGGCCCCCCCCAGGACCACAACGTGAAACATGATCATGTTAAGACTAAGAATATTATTTTAAGATTAAGGCCATACACATTATCAAAACTATAACAGATTAAAAACGAATTTAAGCATGGCTGATACAAATGAAGGTTTTCAAATAAAATATTTTTTATTAAACAATGACAGACAACAAAAATGTGTGCTTGTGTGTGTGAACAAGAAAAACAAAAACCAGGGGCAGGTGATCCATGAAACAGACAGGACTGGTGATGGCCATAACAATCCTAAAGGTCCAGCATTGTTCTCACAAGCCGCTTCACTCAAGACAATAATAACATAATGAAAAGTTAGTATATCCCAAAAAATAAAATTAAATAAAAGTTGCTATAAAGGTGGTAGTGATTCATTACCGAACTCTTAGCTGACGAAGTCGCGCTAGCTAGCAGGCAGTGCTTGAAAATTGGTTGAAACAACCAACATAAAATATAAATAATTACACTGTGCATGTACAAATGAAGACCAGTATAAGCATCGCAAAGGGCCTCTGATACAATATAGACAGTTGACAATTCAAAAGAGGTCGATATTTCGGCAACTTAACTCTGGAACAACTCGACGCGCAGCAATGTAAGTGAATGGTGTCCAACGCCCACATGACAGTGTTTGGAACTATTCCGATCTTCATATCCCGGAAGTAGGCGGTTAAAAGCGCCGCCATTATTTACAACGGAGGTCTATGGGAGTGTCGCAACTCTCTCTCTCTATGGCTCTGAGCCTCCCATAGAGAAGCGCACTGCTGATCTGCAGTGGAGGCTCACTCACGGAGCGATAGCTACGGACAGACACGTAGCGCACCTGAATCCAGCAGTGGGTGAACAGTGTAGGTTTTGTGGAATGGTAGATGATTTGGAACATTTGTTTTTAAGATGTAATAGGTTGAAAGGTCTTTTTAATCTTCTTGATAGATGGTTTCAAGCATTTGATGAGAAATTCTTAAGCGTGTTTGTTAAACTACTTGATCGGAACTGCAAAGTTAGCAATTTGGAAGACGAGGAAGAATGAAGGGCTGAATCTTCTTAGTACTGATGCTGAGTTAATGTTCAAGAACCTTGTAGCTGGAAGGTTAAATATAGAGTTTGTATATTATAATCTTATAAAAAATGAGGGGTGTTTTGATGATTTTTGGTGTCTTAAAAATGTTTTGTGTGTAATTGATGAGGGCCAGTTGGTTCTGAATTTTTAATTTATTTTATTTTGAGTATTTGATGATGTTGTGAATAATGTTTTTATAATGTAAATAATAAAGTCTTGTTAAACCTCTCTCTCTCTTTACCTCCTCTTTCCTCTTACTCTCTACACACTCTCTGTCTCTCTCTCTCTCTCTCTGGTAACATTTTACATATATGCTGGGTAAGATCAATGGTATAAGTTATCATCTCATACATCTATTTTGTAACTATTTTAAGTGCAATCATAACCATATTTTGTCATTAAACCTTTTCAATTACAAATAATGTGCTAACTAGTTTTGATTTGGTATTGACTTTGAAGTGCTACAAATTGCAATACAATATCATCACTCTCTACAGCAACGCTCTCCCACAGATTAAGCTATTGTAACTGCGCTTATTTCCGTCGTTGGTATAAGTAGCAGTGGGTGGTAATAGACAAGAAATGTACAGTTTTTGTTAATAACGTTTCTTTAGTCATTCGGTAGTCTTGCAGGCTGAACCCCTGCAGGAAATCCACCCTTACACTGTTATTGTCATTTTTCACGATTAGTTCATCGTGATTGTTTTTTTAACTGACCTGTTTGAGAGGCTTCAGCGACCCGATGGTCTCCCAGCCGCTCAGATTGCCCCACACCGGATATTCTCCAGGCTGCACGAGCATCTGGCGGCCCTTGAAACAAGCGTATTCATACGCGACCCACCTGTGAGACGACAGCATGTCCGTCAGCCTGACTGAGAGCATTATTATCAGGAACAGCGAGTAGGGAAGGAGCTCTTACAGGCCGCTGGTGACTCTCACAGACTGGCTGAAGAAGTGGCTCATGCTCTCCACGTCTGAGAAACACGTTTCTTCAAGGCCCTCGAAGCCGCTGAGAGAAAACAGACTCACGGACGGATCCATGAAACTCTGAACCCAGAAACACATACCAATGTCACGGGAGGCATGTTTATTTCTTGTGTCTACTGTAATATGGCGATGTTTGCTGTCATCGACTCACGTATGGAATGGGCTTTAAAGACTTGATGGCGCTCGATAAACAGCCACAGGAAGTGAGGTCAGGGTAAAGCCCCTTCCCCAGGATATACTGGTTCCCAGAATATCCCTCCTCATCGAACAGCAGCCAGTTTCCTCGGATCACCCTGAAGGACGTGAAGCCTGTTACGCCACAGTCACTCTCAAACTCGCGGCTCTCTCCGCTGTACCGCGTCTGGCTGTAGGCTCGTAGCTGCACTCAGAGAGAAACACGTTAGCGGCGCTCAGAGAGAAACACGTTAGCTGCACTCAGAGAGAAACACGTTAGCCGCACTCAGAGAGAACACGTTAGCGGCGCTCAGAGAGAAACACGTTAGCTGCACTCAGAGAGAACACGTTAGCGGCGCTCAGAGAGAACACGTTAGCTGCACTCAGAGAGAAACACGTTATCGGCGCTCAGAGAGAAACACGTTAGCGACGCTCAGAGAGAAACACGTTAGCTGCACTCAGAGAGAAACATGTTAGCGGCGCTCAGAGAGAAACACGTTAGCGGCGCTCAGAGAGAAACACGTTATCGGCGCTCAGAGAGAAACACGTTAGCGGCGGTCAGAGAGAACATGTTAGCTGCACTCAGAGAGAAACACGTTAGCGGCGCTCAGAGAGAACATGTTAGCTGCACTCAGAGAGAAACACGTTAGCGGCGCTCAGAGAGAAACACGTTAGCGGCGCTCAGAGAGAAACACGTTAGCGGCGCTCAGAGAGAAACACGTTATCGGCGCTCAGAGAGAAACACGTTATCGGAGAGAAACACGTTAGCGGCACTCAGAGAGAAACACGTTAGCAGCGCTCAGAGAGAAACACGTTAGCGGAGAGAAACACGTTATCGCCGCTCAGAGAGAAACACGTTATCGGAGAGAAACACGTTAGCGGCACTCAGAGAGAAACACGTTAGCCGCACTCAGAGAGAACACGTTAGCGGCGCTCAGAGAGAAACACGTTAGCTGCACTCAGAGAGAACACGTTAGCTGCACTCAGAGAGAAACACGTTATCGGCGCTCAGAGAGAACACGTTAGCGGCGCTCAGAGAGAACACGTTAGCTGCACTCAGAGAGAAACACGTTATCGGCGCTCAGAGAGAAACACGTTAGCGACGCTCAGAGAGAAACACGTTAGCTGCACTCAGAGAGAAACATGTTAGCGGCGCTCAGAGAGAAACACGTTAGCGGCGCTCAGAGAGAAACACGTTAGCGGCGCTCAGAGAGAAACACGTTAGCTGCACTCAGAGAGAAACATGTTAGCGGCGCTCAGAGAGAAACACGTTAGCGGCGCTCAGAGAGAAACACGTTATCGGCGCTCAGAGAGAAACACGTTAGCGGCGGTCAGAGAGAACATGTTAGCTGCACTCAGAGAGAAACACGTTAGCGGCGCTCAGAGAGAACATGTTAGCTGCACTCAGAGAGAAACATGTTAGCGGCGCTCAGAGAGAAACACGTTAGCGACGCTCAGAGAGAAACACGTTAGCTGCACTCAGAGAGAAACACGTTAGCGGCGCTCAGAGAGAAACACGTTAGCGGCGCTCAGAGAGAAACACGTTATCGGCGCTCAGAGAGAAACACGTTAGCGGCGGTCAGAGAGAACATGTTAGCTGCACTCAGAGAGAAACACGTTAGCGGCGCTCAGAGAGAACATGTTAGCTGCACTCAGAGAGAAACACGTTAGCGGCGCTCAGAGAGAAACACGTTAGCGGCGCTCAGAGAGAAACACGTTAGCGGCGCTCAGAGAGAAACACGTTATCGGAGAGAAACACGTTAGCGGCACTCAGAGAGAAACACGTTAGCAGCGCTCAGAGAGAAACACGTTAGCGGAGAGAAACACGTTATCGCCGCTCAGAGAGAAACACGTTATCGGAGAGAAACACGTTAGCGGCACTCAGAGAGAAACACGTTAGCCGCACTCAGAGAGAACACGTTATCGGCGCTCAGAGAGAAACACGTTAGCGACGCTCAGAGAGAAACACGTTAGCTGCACTCAGAGAGAAACATGTTAGCGGCGCTCAGAGAGAAACACGTTATCGGCGCTCAGAGAGAAACACGTTATCGGCGCTCAGAGAGAAACACGTTAGCGGCGGTCAGAGAGAACATGTTAGCTGCACTCAGAGAGAAACACGTTAGCGGCGCTCAGAGAGAACATGTTAGCTGCACTCAGAGAGAAACACGTTAGCGGCGCTCAGAGAGAACATGTTAGCTGCACTCAGAGAGAAACACGTTAGCGGCGCTCAGAGAGAAACACGTTAGCGGCGCTCAGAGAGAAACACGTTAGCGGCGCTCAGAGAGAAACACGTTAGCGGCGCTCAGAGAGAAACACGTTATCGGAGAGAAACACGTTAGCGGCACTCAGAGAGAAACACGTTAGCAGCGCTCAGAGAGAAACACGTTAGCGGAGAGAAACACGTTATCGCCGCTCAGAGAGAAACACGTTTTCGGAGAGAAACACGTTAGCGGCACTCAGAGAGAAACACGTTAGCGGCGCTCAGAGAGAACACGTTAGCGGCGCTCAGAGAGAAACACGTTATCGGAGAGACACACGTTATCGGAGAGAAACACGTTAGCTGCACTCAGAGAGAACACGTTAGCGGCGCTCAGAGAGAAACACGTTAGCGGCGCTCAGAGAGAACACGTTAGCGGCGCTCAGAGAGAAACACGTTATCGGAGAGAAACACGTTAGCGGCACTCAGAGAGAAACACGTTATCGGAGAGAAACACGTTAGCTGCACTCAGAGAGAACACGTTAGCGGCGCTCAGAGAGAAACACGTTAGCAGCGCTCAGAGAGAACATGTTAGCGGCACTCAGAGAGAAACACGTTATCGGAGAGAAACACGTTAGCTGCACTCAGAGAGAACACGTTAGCGGCACTCAGAGAGAAACACGTTAGCGGCGCTCAGAGAGAACACGTTAGCGGCGCTCAGAGAGAAACACGTTATCGGAGAGAAACACGTTAGCGGCACTCAGAGAGAAACACGTTATTGGAGAGAAACACGTTAGCTGCACTCAGAGAGAAACACGTTAGTGGCGCTCAGAGAGAAACACATTAGCGGCGCTCAGAGAGAAACACGTTAGCGGCGCTCAGAGAGAAACACGTTAGCGGCGCTCAGAGAGAACACGTTAGCGGCGCTCAGAGAGAAACACGTTATCAGCGCTCAAAGAGAAACACGTTAGCGGCGCTCAGAGAGAAACACGTTAGCTGCACTCAGAGAGAAACACGTTAGCGGCGCTCAGAGAGAAACACGTTAGCGGCGCTCAGAGAGAAACACGTTATCGGCGCTCAGAGAGAAACACGTTATCGGCGCTCAGAGAGAAACATGTTATCGGAGAGAAACACGTTAGCGGCACTCAGAGAGAAACACGTTAGCGGCGCTCAGAGAGAAACACGTTATCGGAGAGAAACACGTTAGCGGCACTCAGAGAGAAACACGTTAGCGGCGCTCAGAGAGAAACACGTTATCGCCGCTCAGAGAGAAACACGTTATCGGAGAGAAACACGTTAGCGGCACTCAGAGAGAAACACGTTAGCGGCGCTCAGAGAGAACACGTTAGCGGCGCTCAGAGAGAAACACGTTATCAGAGAGAAACACGTTAGCGGCACTCAGAGAGAAACACGTTATCGGAGAGAAACACGTTAGCTGCACTCAGAGAGAACACGTTAGCGGCGCTCAGAGAGAAACACGTTAGCGGCACTCAGAGAGAACACGTTAGCGGCGCTCAGAGAGAAACACGTTAGCGGCACTCAGAGAGAAACACGTTATCGGAGAGAAACACGTTAGCTGCACTCAGAGAGAACACGTTAGCGGCACTCAGAGAGAAACACGTTAGCGGCGCTCAGAGAGAACACGTTAGCGGCGCTCAGAGAGAAACACGTTATCGGAGAGAAACACGTTAGCGGCACTCAGAGAGAAACACGTTATCGGAGAGAAACACGTTAGCTGCACTCAGAGAGAAACACGTTAGTGGCGCTCAGAGAGAAACACGTTAGCGGCGCTCAGAGAGAAACACGTTAGCGGCGCTCAGAGAGAAACACGTTATCAGCGCTCAGAGAGAAACACGTTAGCGGCGCTCAGAGAGAAACACGTTAGCGGCGCTCAGAGAGAAACACGTTAGCGGAGAGAAACACGTTAGCGGCACTCAGAGAGAAACACGTTAGCGGCGCTCAGAGAGAAACACGTTAGCGGCACTCAGAGAGAACACGTTAGCGGCGCTCAGAGAGAAACACGTTAGCGGCGCTCAGAGAGAAACACGTTAGCGGCGCTCAGAGAGAAACACGTTAGCGGCGCTCAGAGAGAACACGTTAACGGCACTCAGAGAGAAACACGTTAGCGGCGCGGCGCTCAGAGAGAACACGTTAGCGGCGCTCAGAGAGAAACACGTTATCGGAGAGAAACACGTTAGCGGCACTCAGAGAGAAACACGTTAGTGGCGCTCAGAGAGAAACACGTTAGCGGCGCTCAGAGAGAAACACGTTAGCGGCGCTCAGAGAGAAACACGTTAGCGGCGCTCAGAGAGAAACACGTTAGCGGCGCGGCGCTCAGAGAGAACACATTAACGGCGCTCAGAGAGAACACGTTAGCGGCGCGGCGCTCAGAGAGAACACATTAGCGGCGCTCAGAGAGAACACGTTAGCGGCGCTCAGAGAGAAACACGTTATCGGAGAGAAACACGTTAGCGGCACTCAGAGAGAAACACGTTAGCGGCGCTCAGAGAGAAACACGTTATCGCCGCTCAGAGAGAAACACGTTATCGGAGAGAAACACGTTAGCGGCACTCAGAGAGAAACACGTTAGCGGCGCTCAGAGAGAACACGTTAGCGGCGCTCAGAGAGAAACACGTTATCAGAGAGAAACACGTTAGCGGCACTCAGAGAGAAACACGTTATCGGAGAGAAACACGTTAGCTGCACTCAGAGAGAACACGTTAGCGGCGCTCAGAGAGAAACACGTTAGCGGCACTCAGAGAGAACACGTTAGCGGCGCTCAGAGAGAAACACGTTAGCGGCACTCAGAGAGAAACACGTTATCGGAGAGAAACACGTTAGCTGCACTCAGAGAGAACACGTTAGCGGCACTCAGAGAGAAACACGTTAGCGGCGCTCAGAGAGAACACGTTAGCGGCGCTCAGAGAGAAACACGTTATCGGAGAGAAACACGTTAGCGGCACTCAGAGAGAAACACGTTATCGGAGAGAAACACGTTAGCTGCACTCAGAGAGAAACACGTTAGTGGCGCTCAGAGAGAAACACGTTAGCGGCGCTCAGAGAGAAACACGTTAGCGGCGCTCAGAGAGAAACACGTTAGCTGCACTCAGAGAGAGAAACACGTTAGCAGCGCTCAAAGAGAACACGTTAGCGGCGCTCAGAGAGAAACACGTTAGCGGCGCTCAGAGAGAACACGTTAGCGGCGCTCAGAGAGAAACACGTTATCGGAGAGAAACACGTTAGCGGCATTCAGAGAGAAACACGTTAGCGGCGCTCAGAGAGAAACACATTAGCGGAGAGAAACACGTTATCGGCGCTCAGAGAGAAACACGTTATCGGAGAGAAACACGTTAGCGGCACTCAGAGAGAAACACGTTAGCGGCGCTCAGAGAGAACACGTTAGCGGCGCTCAGAGAGAAACACGTTATCGGCGCTCAGAGAGAAACACGTTATCGGAGAGAAACACGTTAGCGGCACTCAGAGAGAAACACGTTAGCGGCGCTCAGAGAGAACACGTTAGCGGCGCTCAGAGAGAACACGTTAGCGGCACTCAGAACACGTTAGCGGCGCTCAGAGAGAACATGTTAGCGGCGCTCAGAGAGAACACGTTAGCTGCACTCAGAGAGAAACACGTTATCGGCGCTCAGAGAGAAACACGTTAGCGGCGCTCAGAGAGAACATGTTAGCGGCGCTCAGAGAGAAACACGTTATCGGCGCTCAGAGAGAAACACGTTAGCGGCGCTCAGAGAGAAACACGTTATCGGCGCTCAGAGAGAAACACGTTAGCGGCGCTCAGAGAGAAACACGTTAGCGGCGCTCAGAGAGAAACACGTTATCGGCGCTCAGAGAGAAACATGTTAGCAGCACTCGCCGGACTCATTACCAAGTCCCAATTCAGAGGCTGCATCCTTCTGCATCCGCGAAGGTCGAACCGAGCGTTGTTAAACGAGACGGTCTAGCCAGCGGTTTCAAACTGTGGGTCGCGGAGTGGGAAGAGGCAGGTCACGTGGTCACTATCGCCTGCAGCTAAACTTACATTTCAGTGAATGACACACACACACACAAACAGTCTAGCGTTGCACGATGTACTAACGTTAAATAGAAATCGCTATATTGTTTAGTCAGTGCGGTTTTTGAATCGCAAAGGCTGTGATATAATTAGATAAATCTGTCCACATTGTGTTTCATAAAGCGAGTGTGTGACTTCTTGTGATAATTTTCAGCGTCTCAGAGCGGCTCGGTTCATTGAGCGCATTATTAATGAGAAGAAACTTGTTAACTCCAATCACTGCGCTGTATTCTGCATTCTGACGAATGGCTGATTTAGATCTGGGCTGCGATTCCCAAAGCATCGTGAGCTAGGCTGATCGTAGGTGTCAAATGCATCATCTCTCGTCGTCTGTTCACCTCAGCGCTGTTGTCTTTCAGAGTTATGGTCGTCGTAAGAGTGTGTTGTTTGCGTTCCCTTGCACGCTTTTGGCTGCCTACCAAAAATATTTCACATGTACACGCGCGAGCACAAAAGTGTTTTCTGCCCTGAACACCGCAACGAGTTTAACAACACTCGCAGCATAAATATTAGTATTGAAATTTTACAGTCCTAGGCCTACTATCAGATAAAATTATTAGTTTATTATTTTTTTATATTCAGATTTTTTGTCATATCAAACTTTTGGTTAAGATTAAGCTTACAGTAGACTACTTTTTCATTACTTTAAATTTGTTCTGCCATGTCTGTGTAAATCAGTTGAGGCCGCAGACTAAGACCATTCAGTATTATGGATAGATTATACTTGTCTAGGTGGTCCTGGAATGGAAAAGTTTGGGAACCCCTGGCGTAGCCTGCGGAGAACAGCTGCCGTTCACGAGTGCCAGTAACATTTATACTGGACTTTTATGAAAGTTATATTCACCTGTCTGAAAACAGGGTTCACAACCTATGTAAAACTGTGCATGTGTGATGCAGTGACGCTTCGAGTGACGCAGCCTCTGAATATTGTTAGCAGCAAATGAAATGCAAACATACCAAAAACTGTGGTTCCGCGATCCGAGACACTTCCTGTGGAGGAAAAGAGATGCACCAATGAAAGTCTGTCATGTGCCCTGTATCTACACACACTCTTCAGTTGGAGCGCGCTGTGTGTGTGTGTGCATGCGTGAGTGAGTGTGAGTGAGTGTGTGAGTGTGTGTGTGTGTGTGTGTGTGTGTGTGTGTGTGTGTGTGTGTGTGTGTGTGCATGTGTGTGTGCATGTGTGAGTGAGTGTGCGTGTGTGTGTGTGTGTGTGTGTGTGTGTGTGTGTGTGTGTGTGTCTCACCCTGTGAACGGCCCGCAGGGACTGAGCTGAGCTCTGGCCGTCGCCCCACTGAAGCTGCCCGGGATACTGGCCTTTCTCCAGAACATACTGATGTCCAGTGAAACACCTGCCGCTGTACGCCACCCACCTGAAACACACACACACACACACACACACACACACACACACACATCAGACTCCTGCTGTCAGGAGCCCTTCACACCGAGGACCAGAACTTTAATGGTAACGACACAGTATCACTGAGAGCTTGTGGATTTAAAGCGACAGCGCTCTTAGAATAAACGTCTGCTGGTGTGGGATATACTCTACCAGTCAAAGGGTTAGGATCGGTAAGATTTTTTATGTTTTTAAAAGAAGTCTCTCCTGCTCACCAAGTAATAAAGGCTCACCAAGGATGCATTTATTTGATTAAAAATACAAAAAAACAGTAATATTGTGAAATATTATTCTGATTTAAAACAGCTGTTCTCTGTGTGAATATACAGTAATTTATTCCTGTGATCAAAGCTGAACTTTCAGCATCATTACTCCAGTCTTCAGTGTCACATGAAACGCGGATAAAGAATCCTGAAAAAATCCTCATATTAGAATGATTTGTGAAGGATCATGTGACACTGAAGACTGGAGTAATGATGCTGAAAATTCAGCTTTGATCACAATTACACTTTACTGTATATTCACATAGAGAACAGCTGATTTACATTGGAATAATATTTCACTGTTTGTACTGTATTTTTGATCAAATAAACGCAGCCTTGGTGAGCAGAGACTTCTGTTAAACACTTCTAATCTTAGCGACCGCAAGCGTTTGAGTGTTAGTGTAGCTCTAGCTCTCGGTGTGAGCAGGCCTTCTCTCTGTGGCTCTGATCGCGGTTCTGAAACGCTTCCTCACGCTCCGCTCTTCACACTGATGCTGTCGGACTCCTGCAGATCCGGGACGTCCACACACACCTCGGTTTCCTCATCACAGCTCTTCACACACACCACTGGCTCCAGGAAATCCTGAGGGAACGTGACGGGTCATTAGCGAACACAAGATCCCTGATAAGGTCGCTCACATTGAGGCATTTCAATTATCTTTTCTCATCCACTTTTTCTCATTTTTAACTCCATAATACTTAAACGTGAAACATGACCTTGAGCAACAATACTGAGGTGAAGAACTAATGGACCTCTGGAGAATTTACACAAGCACAGGCCTGATGAAGGCCATGAAACATCAGGAACACTCACAGTCTGAATGAAGCGCAGTGATTGGATCGTCAGCTCAGCTCCTCCGAACAGTCGTGTACAGTCGCTGTATTCCCCCTCCTCCAGCACACACTGATGACCTCTGAACCCTTCACTGGAGAAGCACACCCATCTAACACACACACACACACACACAGAGTGTTTTTGACCAGCAGTGTGTTCATGTGACTGATGGAAGCATCAGCTGCTGTGTAAAGATGGAAACACACACTGGACGAGAAGCGTTTACAGTCACACTGCCGGCTGTATACAGAGCCTGTTATATTTTTCCATTAAATTAAATTATTAATGTATTATTCATGTGTTTAATAACTCCACACTAAGCTGAAAGATTGTGCATTTTCAGCAGAACGTTGTGCTGTTTGAATACCATCCGTTTCATGTAATAACACAGAATGGCCTTTCTCTGATCTATCAGACACAGAACTTCATCCTCATCTACGTCACTTTACTCCTGCTGACTCCTGCTCACTCCTGCTCACTCCTGCTGACTCCTGCTGACTCCTGCTCACTCCTGCTCACTCCTGCTCACTCCTGCTGACTCCTGCTGACTCCTGCTGACTCCTGCTGACTCCTGCTGACTCCTGCTGACTCCTGCTCACTCCTGCTGACTCCTGCTCACTCCTGCTCACTCCTGCTCACTCCTGCTGACTCCTGCTGACTCCTGCTGACTCCTGCTGACTCCTGCTCACTCCTGCTCACTCCTGCTCACTCCTGCTCACTCCTGCTCACTCCTGCTCACTCCTGCTTAAAATCAACATTCACTGTTTTAGAGTCTGCAGCTGAACGCCACGTGACCAGTGTGTGACGAGAGCAAACATGAACATGTCTGAACGTATCATTCCACACACACACACACACACACACACACACACACATACATAAATACTAACACACATATACACACACACACACATAAATACTACCACACATATACTCACACACATAAATACTAACACACATATACACACACACACAAATACTAACACACATATACACATAAATACTAACACACATATACTCACACACACACACACACACACACATAAATATTAACACATACTCACACACACTCACTTATATACTCACACACACTCATACTCACACTCATATACTCACACACACTCATATACTCACACACACTCATACTCACACGCTCATATTCTCACTCACATATACTCACGCTCATACTCACACGCTCATATACTAACACACTCATACTCACACGCTCATATACTCACTCACTCACATATACTCACACACTCATATACTCACACACTCATACTCACACGCTCATATACTCACACTCATACTCACACGCTCATATACTCACACACTCATACTCACACGCTCATATACTCACACACTCATACTCACACACTCAAATACACTCATACTCACACGCTCATATACTCACACACACTCATACTCACACGCTCATATACTCTCACACACTCATACTCACACGCTCATATACTCACACACACTCATACTCACACACATATACTCACACACACTCATACTCACTCACATATACTCACTCGCTCATATACTCACACACACTCATACTCACACGCTCATATACTCACTCACACTCATACTCACACACTCATATACTCTCACACGCTGATATACTCACACTCATATACTCACACGCTCATATACTCACATGCTCATATACTCACATGCTCACACGCTCATATACTCACATGCTCACACGCTCATATACTCACATACTCACACGCTCATATACTCACACGCTCATATACTCACACGCTCATATACTCACACGCTCATATACTCACTCATTCACACATACTCATAGACACACTCACACTTACACACAAACACTTCCAGCCAGTCGTCACTACAGAAGTTCATCAATTTGCATAACAGCATCACTTGTTTCATGAGAATCAGAGACACACACACTCCCCCGGTGACCCGTAGAGAGGAGACGGCTGCGGGTCCCTCGATGTCCCTCAGACGGGGTGTGTGATCCAGCAGCTCCCAGCACTGACCCTGGAACTGTGGCTTCTCAAACAACATCACCTACACAGGAGACAGAAATCTCATCCGCTGATCTGAGAACAGCTCTGAACATCAGCATCTGTCTGAACATCAGCATCTGTTTGAACATCATTTGAACATCAGCATCTGTTTGAACATCAGCATCTGTCTGAACATCAGCATCTGTCTGAACATCAGCATCTGTTTGAACATCAGCATCTGTTAGTCTGTCTGTCTTACCTTCGGGTCCAGAGGTCTCGTCACCCGCAGTCCAGCCTGAAACACAGGAGAAACAGCAGACGTTAGCTAGCGCTCGCTGCGGTCTTCACATCTGAGGCTCTCGCATCGCTTCAGACGACCTCTTTCTGTGTTACTAACGTGATGTTTACGGAGCACATTGCAAAGAGCGTGTCTGTGGTCGGGAAGGGGTAAATATGTACCAGTTTCACTGGCCGAATACTCTCCACACGGGACAGCAAGGAATCCTGGAGAACCGGCGTGATTCTCCCGTCAGCTTCCAGAACGGCAGACGAGCCGCTGAATCCAGGCTGATCAAACACCAACCAGCTGCACATCGAGGACACACACACACACATAAACCACTGCAGCACAACATCCGGCTGGGTTTAACGGCTTGCGGAAAATAAATAAATGTCAAAAGCATGTCCTTCAGTAGTAAGAGAAAGCTGCGAATTCCACTTTTTTAATCACTTTGCTAATCAAAAATGTTCAAACCTTGGATCCTGTTTCAAAGTGTGTGTTCTCGAGCTCCAAACACTGTTGTGTGTGAATGAACGGACAGAACACATTAAAAGTTTCTGTCTTCAGTTAGAACGGTGTGTGTTAGCGGCCGCTAAGTTAATAACTATTGATCTTCGCAATGGAAGTGAATCAATCAAAACTAACTTTATCTGGACAATAACTTTATTCTAGATCTGCTGTAAAGCCGGATCTCTGTTACTGTAATCTCCTATTATCACTGTAAAGCTGCTGTGAAACATCTATATTGTTAAAGCGCTGTATAAATGAAAGTGACTTGACTTGACTTTTTTGGCTAATTATTAATCCATAATAATTGTGTCTTTGGACGTGGTGGACTGGTGAAACGCTCCTGGTCTCTAACCTCGTGGCAATGCTAGAAACATTTCAAACGTCCAGTTTGTGATCAAGAAAATTACATTAAAAAAGGATGTTTTAATGGTTTCTGCCCAGATCAACTAAGATCAAACTTCCTGCTTGAAAAACCAAAACACATTTTTTGTGACAGATATGCACATTATCACTGAAAACACTAAAAGCACTCATGTGTCTGTATTATGAGTGTGTAGCAGGTCTGTGTTCGACTGGTTGTTGTCTCACACCCTCTACACTCCCACTTTCCCACAGTTTACACACACATTGAGCTCTGAGGTGTGAACGACCAGGCTAAAACGGGTTTCATGACACTCTAAAACTGGCGTTTACTGGCGTTTCCTACCATCCGGTCCTGACGCAGAGGTCCGAGAGCAACACGGGCCCGTCCCGCTCCGTCAGGTCCGTCGCAGAATAAACACGGATCGGCTGAGACGTGCTGGGATACAGATGGATCTCTGGAACACTCTCATCCTGAACAAAACGCACACTTTAACTCCAGCAGAGCTCATGAACACACAATACACACACAGTTCCAGATTCATGTCTGTTAGGTCACCTGACTGCTGGTTTATGTTTATTTTACTATCATAAAAGTTACATTGAACGTTCGCTGGTTCCCTGAGCCTTTGAGCTTGTTACAGTATGATTTATATTTCTGCCTCAGTGCGGTCTGAGCGGAACAGTGTTAGAATATAAAGGGTTTAAAAAAAACACACACTACCAATAATAAACTCTCTTCAAACATATTAACATGTAAAGTCACAAAAAAAGTATGTGCTGCATGTCTTCAGTTTGGGGTAAAAATCAATGTCAAACACTGACGTAAAACATGATAACTGGAGTGAAGACTGTATTGTCTTTAACCCTTTAATACCCAGTGTTTCCCAGCCCAAATGTCCAGTTATGGCCATGGATATAAGCCACAGAAATCTGATATGGCCAGGACTGGTTAACTCACCTACACTACACACATCTTGTGAACACAAAGTCCAAACTTAACAAAACTGGACATTTTCAGCATCTATGACAAATTAGGCAATAGGCAGCAAACAATTTAATAGAGACAGTTGAAATTCAGCATGCATGCCTATGTCACTGCTATGGCTGTTCATAATGAAATGTAATACACACGTAAAGGGGGACTAGATCTGCAGAATCTGCCACAAGGTGGTGCTATAAGCAATGCATTTATATTCAAGTCTGTTGGAGGGCATAACTTGTCTCGAGAGTTGCAGATCACAGCAGTGTTTCAGATACACACCATTCAAATATACAGCGCAATATATTCAAAATCATATTTGTGTATAAAAACATTTCTAGAAATGTTTATTTTCTGCGTTTATACTCTATTAATGATATACTACTATAACCTATAGTAATGGAAAGGCCTGAGAAAGCGGCAGCTCCTGATATACCTTCAGTGTCCTGACGGATCCCACAGACAGAACAGCACTGGGATCGGGATCGGGATCGGGATCAGTTCTGCTGGTCTTCACAGTCTGACCCTCCTCCAGAACAACACATGAGCCACGGTACCACGGATCCGCATACAGCAGCCAGCTAAACACACACACACACACACACACACACACACACACAATGAGAACATACATCATCATCTTAACAAGCGATACACAACAGCAGCAACACACACTCACACACAGAATTTCAAGGATGTTGCTGTGGAGACCAATAGAGTCTCACACTCCTTGTCTGAAGTGACTGAACAGAAAGCATTAAGAAACAAGCAGAAGAAACTAGATGAAATATTCTGAATGATATCCATCCACAGTCTGAATCATAATCACACACTGTCCGCTCGTTGTCCAGAGCAGAACTGAGCGCCTGATCCTGGTTTCCTCTGTCACTGATGGAGTCTGTGTTCCTGTCACTGGAACACTCAATACTCAACATTATTATTAATGTTCAACATTATTATTGATCTGACTGAACCGAGCTGATGATGACATCACTGTTTTCTGCAGAGCAGCTTTACAGATGAAGTGAACTAATTCAACAATTGATTAACTTTACAGAGTTAATGAACTGAACCAACACTGAACTGACTTCATCATCATCATCAATCGGCTGCGAACAATACGGGTTTGCAGTCGGTCACAAGCTTTCTCCATTCTGTTCGATTACTAGCAGCTCTTCGCATCTCGTCAGCAGTTGGTGGCATGTCGTTGTTGATTAGTTTGCCGATGTATGTGTGATATAATGTGCGTGGCTTTCCTCGGCTTCGTTTGCCATGTCGTTCTTCGGGCGCATATAACACATATTTATTAATTTGGTCAATTAGGTCTCTTCTAAGTGAGTGGCCGACGAAGCGTAGCTGTCTTTGTTGGATTTGAAGGATAAGCTGGTTCTTTTCGACTGCTTCGTATACAGCTTTGTTACTTATTCGATCCATTTTCTTGATGCCAAGCATGATTCTGTAGCAACTGGTGGCGAAGCTGTTGAGTGAGTTTTGCATTTTCTGGTTGATGATCCAACTTTCGCAGCCGTACAGGAGGATGGAGATGCACGCTGCTTCAAAGATGTTTAGTTTGAGTTTGATTGGAAGAGTTTTTGATAGAAATACATCCTTCATTTTCCAGAATGCTCCCCACGCTTGTCCTTTTCGTGCTCTGATGTCTGCTTCGCTCGACGCGATGTAAGAGCCAAGATACTTGAAGTCTTTTGTCCACTCGATTTTTTGTCCGTCGAGTTCAATGAATTGATGTAAGTTGATCGGCATCTCTGGCCCGGCAAGCTCTTGGTTGCTAAATGCTTCCGTCTTTTTAATGTTGATCTCAAGTCCTACTCGTTTTGCCCACTTTGCTGTTGTTTGAAGTTGAGCTTGCGATTTTTCTAGATTTTGCTGCTTGTTGTTGTCGCCGCCCTCGAGCAGCGCAATGTCATCGGCAAAATCGAGGTCGAACAGTGAAGTGGCTGGATATCTCGATGATCTAGATAGATTCGTCATGAAGCCATGTGAGCCCGTTGATGTTGCATGCTCTTGTTCTGCTTTCTTTAGGACGAAGTCTATGACGATGATGAATAGAAAGGGAGCTAGTGTGTCTCCTTGAAGAACGCCAGTTGAGATGTTGAACTGTTCTGATAGCTTGCCCTCGACGATTACTTGACTTTTTGAGTTGTTGTAGATAGTGCGAATCACTCTTACGGTTTTATCAGGAATTCTGTAGTGTCGCAAGATGTCGAACATGACGTTTCGTATGAGCGAGTCGAATGCTTTCTTAAAGTCGACGAATATGATGTAGAGGTCTAGGTTCTTGTCGATGGCGCCCTCGATTATTCGTCTAAGTATGTGAACTTGTTCGGTGCATCCTCTTCCTCTTCGAAATCCTGCTTGATTCTTTCTCATGATGTCGTCGACTGGTTTTCTTATTCGATTAAGAAGAACTTTATTGTAGACTTTCGCCGCGATCGACATCAAGCTGATCCCTCTGTAGTTATTCATCAGTGTAAGATCGCCTTTCTTGGGCAATGGAACGATGAGACTGTTGGTGAATTGCTCTGGTGCTTTTTCTTGCATGTAGACATCATTGCATATGTTACACAGCTGTCTGACTGCGTGATGGCCTCCGCTTCGGCGGTAATGGGGTAGTCACAACCTGGTGATTTGCCATTTTTGAGTTCGTCTACGGCCATTTTGACTTCGTCGAACGTGAATGGGCCTATATCGATCTCTAAGTCTCTGGTAGCTGGCTCGATGTGTAGATGTTCCGTGACTATTTCGTTGTTCAGTAGAGTTTTGAAGTAATTTTGCCATTCGTCTAGCAGTTCCTTAGGAGAATTGATATCGCTACCATCTGTTTTCTTCATTTTATGCTTGTTTATTGATTTTGTTTTGCCGCTGATCTCATTGATAACTTCCCATGTGGTTCGTAGCCTGTTTGCTTTCGCAGCTTCCTTGAGACGCTCGAGTTTCTCTGATAGGAAGGCGATTCTGTCCTGCTGGTAAGACTCGAGAAGCTTTTGACTTAGATCATGGCACTCTTGCTTTTCTTTTCGGTCTCGTTTGGCTCGATTTCGTTGGTCAAGTAAGTTTGTTGTTCGGCTTGAGACCCAGTTTTTAGGGGCTTTTTTCTTGATCAGACCGACTGTTGATTTAGCCGCTTTTTCGATGGTTGCTACAAAGTGGTCATATTTAGTTTGTACGTCTTGTTCGTCTTCGCTTAGCACGCTGAAGTGGTTTTTGATTGCGATCGCATATTTGTTTTGTAGCTCGTTATTCTCTTTTAGCTTCCTCCAGTCGTATTTTGGTCTCTTATTCTTATTTTCGACTGGTGCGCGCAGACTGACTCTTATTTGCGCGTTGACTATGCGATGATCTGAGCCGACGTCTACTGTGTTATATGCTCGAATGTTCTTCACTGAGTTTGCCCATTTTCCGCTTATAAG
>NC_138723.1:32784670-32792170 GCF_965113295.1 Leuciscus leuciscus | reverse complement strand
GAGAGAGACTCCTCTGTCAAAGCAGGTAGGAAGAGCTTGAAGTCTGTTTTATGAACAACATCCCTATGGCTTTGGAGATTTTGGGATAATGGCTCGTCATCGGCAGCACTGCTCTTACGGGAACCAGTTACATCCACATTTGTTTCCTCAACTAAATATTCAAGAACAGTCTGATTCTCATTTTGAGAGCCGACTGGAGCACAGGTAGTGGTGAGCTCGGAGTTCAGTCCCACAATTCCCCGGATGTCAGTGTCGGAGCCAGCAATGGACTCGTACCCTGAGGAGGGTGGAGACCTACAGGTTCCTGCTAGCTCTTCTTCCAGAACGACGGACAGCGTCTGGTCCGACAGCATCACACGAAACTGATGCTCTGCTTCAGTGCCTCCATCTCTACGACCATCTAACCCTTCAAACAGCACTGCCTCTGAGCCTTCATGAAGTTCACAGGTTAACAGTACGCCATGCTCCGTCTCAGATACTTCCATCTTCTGCAGGGCAGCAAGAGCATTTGTCAGGATGCTGTCCACCATCTTTTTAGACTCACAACGTAGGACCTCTTCATCTACTCCAGAATCCAACACAGCCCCTTTCAGCGTGGACTCCTCCGGACGCTGGTGTGCCTGAGAATCCGGGGCTAGATCATCTGTTCTGTTTGCGATTACTGATGGCTTTGGTTGCTCTGAGCTCTGTTCTGGAATGGGGAGTGTGTTGTGATGGACTGTGTAAGAGTTTGATTGTGCGTTTGATAGTGTCAGAACATTGGTGTCCGCCTCTAACGTAACACCCTGGGTAAGATGCTCCTGTCTGTGGTTAACCGGGTCATTCAACGGGCTTGGTTCTTCTGCTTGAGGAATTCTGTAGACATCTATGCAGGTAAGCAACCGGTCAGAGTCTGTAACATGAGGGAGTTGGTGGGCTGGAGTTAGTCCAGATTCAACAGTAGGAACCTCATCTAATAAGTCACTCTGGGTCAATCCGTCCTCTATCTGTTGTGTCTGTGAAGGAGGTGCTTGATTTACTGCAGTGGGACATTCCTGACTATCAGAGTTCATTGTGTTAACAGAGGAAGAGGAGATCTCGTTGTCCTCATGGCTGTCGGGTTGAGTCGCCTCTTCTCCCTCAGAGATGGGCGAGTGAAGCTCGACTCGATGCTTCTTCTTTGGTTTCCTGACTTCCCTCAATCCACGGTACGTGCCATAAGTCACCACAGGAGGACAAGCTAGGTCATGACGTCTCTTCTCCTCAGAGCGCTCTTTGGCGTTGATGTTTACGGCATCACTTCTATCTTCCTCTGTCTGTTCCTGAGGTCTGAACAGAAGAAAGACAAATACACACTAGTAAAGCTATCCCAGCACAATTCCACACACAACGAATGGATACATAAACAGGACAGACAACCAAACATTTGAGATATATTGAAGCACACACTCATGACATTTGTATTGCTCTCTGTGTGTAATATTGCTGTTATGTAAAAGCAGAAAGTAAAACATTATACTCATTCAATATTCATAAGCAGCATCTACACAAAAGCACCTACTGCCTGTAGGCGCAGTACAGAGACATCACACAATGGTACTGTACAATGCAAATAAGTACAAAAAAACAAGGTAAAAAAAGTAAAGAAAAGATTTAACCATAACCCATTACAAAACAATTAAACATTATTAAAGATTAGAGATGCGGTGATCCGATACCCAGTCCGATATAGACTTCTTTGTCAGATCAGGTATCGATAAGTATGGGAACGATCCAAATTCGATTCTGTGCGTTCTAGTGCATTATTATATAACGAAGGAAGTAGTTGATCAGATAAACGTTTATTAGATGGACACATTAGAGTCTGCCCTCGAAACATTCTCATGACAGGACAGAAACATATAGGAGTGTAACATAACTGAATGAATGAAAAAGTAAAGTGGAAAATACTGAACATTTCATCAGGCATCTCCAGCTCATTCTACACTACAGTCACTACAGTCACATGTGAATCATGTGAAAGAGAGTCACTATTAAGAGAGTCACAATATTAATATTTCCCAGGAGGCTCTAACTAGACACTTGGATCTCAAGCAAACTGTGATATAAATAGAATTTAAAATAAGAAGTTTCACCTTAAGTAAGACAATAAAAGAACTGAGGTGTTTCTATTCTTGGACTCAAAAAACATGGACCGAGAGTGAATAAATCTGTTTTATCAGCTCGGCTTCCTGTCAAACATGGATTCCCAGTGGACGAGCTTCAAGCTTCTGTTCTGTGCAACATGGAAATAACCATTACAACACGCTTCAGCACACAACAGCAAACGCACGAGAGATGAGAGGCTCCTCAGAGGTCTTTCCCTTTTGTTACTCCAACCTTCATTAGCCAACAGCAGTGACATACTGCTTACTCACTCACTCACACACACTCACTCACTCACTCACTCACTCACTCACTCACACACACACACACACACACACACACACACACACATTCACACTCACCGTTACTACTAGCACAACACGCTAGTAATTCGCTAGCCTGTTAACGCGCTGCCCGTGCGCTCAGCTATTTTTATTTATTTATTTTCTCTTGCGCGCTCGCGCCTTTGAGTTCATAAAAGCTCAGGTGAGTAAGAAACACTCAACAAACACGGTGAGTAATGTCTTGTCCTGTTATTATCATGCGTCGCGTCTGAACGCGTTGTTGTTTTTGGAGCTCTATCGATTTGATTTATAATTCTTGATTTTTCTCTTTAAACTCGCTTACAACGAACATTTTCTACTTTTCCTCACTGAGAAGCACTACTGCTCAAACCTCATAGTTACAACGCGGACTGTTGAGCAGACGCGTCTCAAGCCTATTAGTGATCCAATGCTGCATACTCTTAAAGGTTACGTCCGTGGATCACGGCTGAACGCGTCTTCTCCACACTCACTTACAAACAAACATTTTTTTCGCCTATCGTGCATCTACTCTACACCCCTACCACTAAAAAACCTCATAGTTACAACGCGGACTGTTGAGCAGACGCGTCTCAAGCCTATTAGTGATCCAACGCTGCATACTCTTAGAGGTTACGTCCGTGGATCACGGCTGAACGCGTCTTCTCCACACTCACTTACAAACAAACATTTTTTTTCGCCTATCGTGCGTCTACTCTACACCCCTACCACAAAAAAAAAAAAACTGATTATATCCAAGACATAAATTAGTATTAATATTGATAGCATCACTGGTAGCTTCGTTGCTAACTCACTGTCCATCTGTTAAAATGGCAAATATATCAGATGTAAGTAGTCTACCTTTTGGTGCAGGTGAGGACACACTTGAGCTGCACGCACTGCAGTCTGAGCTGGAAGCTGTTGAGAAACAGATCCACGACCTTTTATTGAGACAGGCCGAGCTGAGAGACCGGTGTTTGGCTCTTGAAACATCACGCGCCGATGCACACAAATCAGTGTTTAACGTTACTAACCCGCTGACTCCGACTGCGTCTACTCCGTGCGTTCCTCAGCATCGGTCGCGATCAGCCATGGTCTCGTTCACTCCGGCTCCAACACGCCACCACGAAGCCTGGGTGGTTCCGCAGCGGAAGACGCGAGTCAGGTTTAGACCAAGACTTTCTCCGACCCTCCCGGTTTTCGAGTTATCCACACAAAACCGCTTCTCCCCTCTACGCGAAACAGAACGCGATGCTGTGATCATCGGCGATTCCATCGTTCGGCACGTACACGCTACACGCTACGTTAGGTAAAAGTAAGGTGCACAGTCACTGCTTTCCTGGTGCTCGTGTTTCTGAAATCGCTGCTCGCGTTCCCGAGATCCTGAACGGTGACGAGCGCGTCGGAACTGTGGTCCTGCACGCGGGAGTGAACGACATCAGGCTGCGCCAGACGGAGATTCTGAAGAAAGACTTCAGGAATCTGATCGATACGGTATGCAGCACATCGCCTGAAACAACGATCATTGTGTCAGGACCGGTTCCCACGTACCGATTAGGGCATGAAAAGTTCAGCAGATTATTTGCGCTAAATGAATGGTTAATGTCATGGTGCAATGAGCAGAAACTGCTCTTTGTAAATAATTGGAATCTGTTTTGGGAGCGTCCTAGGCTTTTCCGTGCTGATGGCTTACACCCAAGCAGATTCGGAGCGGATCTTCTGTCGGATAACATCTCCAAAATGTTAAATACCCTTTGACTAGTAACCAAAAGTCCAAATCATAGTCTCTGCTGCACCAATTTAACTGATATAAATACTAGTGTAGAACATTGCATAGAAACCGTGTCTATTCCTCGTTTAGTGAGATCAAATAATAAATCTACTGCAGGATCTAGGAAAAATCTAATTGTTATTAAAACAGAAAATGTTGCTATTAGTAAACAAAAACTATTTCTAAAGCTAGGTCTTCTAAACATTAGATCACTCACACCTAAGGCAGTTATTGTAAATGAAATAGTCACAGATAATAGCTTCGATGTACTTTGCCTTACTGAAACCTGGCTTAAACCAAATGATTATTTCGGTATTAATGAGTCTACTCCTCCTGGATACTGTTATAAGCATGAGCCCCGTCTGATTGGTCGTGGCGGCGGTGTTGCAACCATTTATAGAGATATTCTAAATGTTACTCAGAAAATGGGTTATAAGTTTATTTCATTTGAAGTACTTGTACTAAATGTTACGCTCTTAGATGTTAGAAAAACATCCCTATTATCTCTAGCCTTAGCTACCGTATATAGACCGCCAGGGCCTGATTTTCTCTCAGACCTATTAGTCAATGTCTATAAAGCATTAATTGTTGGAGATTTTAACATACACGTAGATAATCCAAATGATGCGTTAGGAGCTGCGTTTACAGATTTATTAAATTCATTTGGGGTCAAGCAAAACGTCACCGGACCAACACATCGTCTTAATCATACACTCGATTTAATTATATCACATGGAACCGATCCAACCGATATAGATATCATTCCACAAAGTGATGAAGTCACTGATCACTACATGGTAACTTGCATATTACGTACTGCTGTAATATGTCATGCGGCGTCGCGTTATCAACCAGGCAGAACAATCCTCCCATCCACCATAGATAATTTCTCAAATTGCTTATCTAATCTGTCTCAGCTGCTGCCTGAACCCAAACAAACAGATGAACTAGAAGAACTAACTAGCACTATGAGCACCATTCTCTCTAGAACATTGGATGTGGTTGCACCTATTAAATTAAAAAAGGTCAGAGAGAAAAATAAAGCACCATGGTACAATAATACTACGCATGTTTTAAAGAGAGAAACCCGTATTTTAGAGCGTAAATGGAAACAAACTAATTTAGACGTCTTTAGAATCGCGTGGAAAGACAGTATGTCACGTTATAAAAAGGCCCTAAAAGCGGCCAGGGCTGAGCACCTCCACAAACTAATAGAAAACAACCAAAACAATCCAAGGTTTTTATTTAACACCGTGGCTAGACTAACAAATAAACAGACGTCACCCGAACAAAATATCCCGTTACAGTTCAGTAGTAATGATTTCATGAACTTCTTCACTGAGAAAATAGAAAGCATCAGAACCACAATTGTAAACGTTCAATCTTCAATTGCGCCTTATAATTCAGCTTCAATTATCACGCCGCAAGAACAATTACAGTGCTTTACAACTATAGAACAAAAAGAGTTAAATAAACTTATCACTTCATCTAAAACAACAACATGTTTATTAGATCCTATACCAACTAAACTACTGAAAGAAGTGTTACCTGTAGTGGAAGAGCCTCTCCTCAATATTATTAACTCGTCTTTATCTTTAGGTCATGTTCCAAGAACATTTAAACTGGCAGTTATAAAACCTCTCATTAAGAAACCACAATTAGATCATAATAATCTACCAAATTATAGACCCATTTCAAATCTTCCATTTATGTCTAAAATTTTTGAAAAAGTGGTGTACGCTCAACTGGGCTCTTTCTTGCAACAAAATGATATCTATGAAAAGTTTCAGTCTGGATTCAGACCGCATCATAGCACTGAAACTGCGCTCGTTAAAATCACAAATGATTTACTTTTAGCTTCTGACCAAGGCTGTATCTCAATACTAGTTTTACTTGATCTTAGTGCTGCGTTCGATACTATAGATCATACATTACTCTTAGATCGACTACAAAATTATACTGGTGTTCAAGGACAAGCACTAAGCTGGTTCAAATCATACCTATCTGACCGCTACCATTTTGTCTATTTAAATGGAGAAAAATCGACCATAACTCCAGTAAACTATGGAGTGCCGCAGGGATCTGTGTTAGGCCCTCTGTTATTCTCAATATATATGATGCCACTTGGAAATATTATAAGGAAACATGGAATTAGTTTCCATTGTTATGCTGATGACACTCAAATATATATTTCATCACGGCCGGATGAAAACGCAAAATTTTCCAAATTGACAGAGTGTGTTAAAGATATAAAAGATTGGATGATGCGTAATTTTCTTTTATTAAATCCAGATAAAGACAGAGGTAATACTTATCGGTTCAAAAAATCGCCCACAAAACCTCGCACAATACAACTTTAACATCATAGGATGTCCTGTTACTTTATCCTCTACAGTAAAAGACCTGGGTGTTATACTCGATTGCAACCTGTCTTTTGAAAATCATATTTCATATGTTACAAAAACAGCCTTTTTCCACCTTAGAAACATTGCTAAGCTACGTAATATGCTATCAGTTTCTGATGCAGAAAAGTTAGTTCATGCATTCGTGACCTCGAGACTGGATTACTGTAATGCTTTATTAGCTGGTTGTCCTGCATCCTCAATAAACAAGCTACAGTTAGTCCAAAATGCCGCCGCTAGAGTTCTTACGAGATCAAGAAAATATGATCATATAACACCGATTTTATCTTCACTGCATTGGTTACCTATAAAGCTCTGTATTAATTATAAGGTATTGCTACTGACTTATAAAGCCCTAAACGGCTTAGCTCCAGTCTATTTAACGGATCTTCTATCACCCTATAATCCATTGCGTTCCTTAAGATCACTAAATTCAAGGCTTTTGGTCATACCTAGGATATCCAGAACCACCAAAGGAGGGAGAGCATTTTCACATTTGGCTCCAAAACTCTGGAATAGTCTTCCTGATACTGTTCGTTGCTCAGACTCGCTCTCCCAGTTTAAAACTAGATTAAAGTCGCATCTCTTCAGCCAGGCATTCATATAATCCTACAGTTCAAACTACAGGAGAACTGGCCCCCGACTGAGCCTGGGTTCTCCCAAGGTTTTTTTTTTCTCCATTAGGTCACCTTATGGAGTTTTAGGACACCATTAGGTCACTTGATGGAGTTTTTCGGTTCCTTGCCACTGTTGCCTTTGGCTTGCTCAGTTGGGGATATTTTGGGGATATTTAATTTAATTTTATCAATCAATAAATTCCTCTTGAAACAAACTTTGTTGTATTATTTTAATTTAATACTGTGAAGCTGCTTTGATACAATCTGTATTGTGAAAAGCGCTA
>NC_138723.1:32774670-32779670 GCF_965113295.1 Leuciscus leuciscus | reverse complement strand
AGATCTTCTGGGAAGGCTTTCCACAAGGTTTAGGAGTGTGTTTATGGGAATTCTTCTTCTAGAAGTGCATTAGTGAGGTCAGACACTGATGCTGGACGAGAAGCTCTCAGTCTCGCTCTAACTCATCCCAGAACGCAGGAGTCCAGTTCCTCCACACCAGACTCCTCATCCATGTGTTTATGGTCCTGCTCTGTGCACTGAACAACCCCACACCATCACCCCCCCTCCCCCTCCCCCTCCCCCAAACAACCCCACACCATCACCCCCCCTCCCCCAAACAACCCCACACATCACCCCCCCTCCACCAAACAACCCCGCACCATGACCCCCCCTCCACCAAACAACCACGCACCATCACCCCCCCTCCACCAAACAACCCCGCACCATCACCCCCCCTCCACCAAACCTTACACTCGGCACAGTGCAGTCGGGCAAGTACTGTTCTGCGCACTGTGAGCCTCAGCATGCGCTGACCCGTTCTTTGATTTTACAAGGCTTAACAATTCGTGGCTGAGTTGCTGTTGTTCCCAATTGCTTCCACTTTGTTATAATACCACTAACAGTTGACCATGGAATATTTCGTAGAGAGGAAATTTCAGGAATGGACTTATTTCACAGGTGGCAACCAATCACGGTCCCACGCTTGAGTTCACTGAGCTCCTGAGAGCGACCCAGTCTTTCACAGATGTGTCGAGAAGCGTCTGCATGCCTAGTGCTTGATTTGTACAACTGTGGCCATGGAAGTGATTGGAACACCTGAATTCAATGATTTGGAGGAGTGTCCCAATTCTTTTAGCAATATAGAGTAAATTCTGTTTATGTATATACTGGATTCTATATACAGTACCAGTCAAAACTTTGGACACACGAAGTCCTGTACTATAATATACACATAAAGAATATCGGGCAATATATCGATATCTGACTTTTTTTTACTCCTTAATATCGGTATCGGCATCGGCCCCCAAAAATCCATTTCGGTCGGGCTCTAATACAAAAACACACACATACACATACACATACAAACACACACATACAAACACACACACACACACACACACACATAGGGTCGGGCGTTGATATGACTTACTGTGTGTGTGTGAGCTCTGAATGACCCACAGACGGCTCCACCGGTTCCTCCCTTCCTCCGCTCTTGTGTGTGTTTGCGCTTGTTTGCGTCTCTCTCTCTGCTGTAATCAGGCTGTCCGTGTCGATCTGTCTCTCTCTCTGTCCTCGGGCCGGATCTGCCCGGCTGAATTGGAACAGGCTTCCCAGGCGTCTGAGGAATCCGTCTGCAGGAGGTGCTGTGGAGGCGGATTGAGGAGTCGAGCTCTCGTCTTCCGAGTGTGACGCGCTGCTTCCGTCAGATGGCAGCGACTCCTGAGAGAGAACAGAGAGAGGGAGGCGCCTTCAGTAGCAGCAGTGACCATCTGTGTCTCTCTCTCTCTCTCTCTCCCCCTTCCCTCTCAATGTCTCTCTCCCTCCCTCCCTTCCTCCCTCCCCCCCCCCCCTCTCCCTCTCCCTCTCCCTCCCTCTCTCCCTCTCCCTCCCTCTCTCTCACGTTCCTCCACAGTACATCCCACCCTAACCCTTAACCCCTTCAGTGCTAAAGAAAGAAAGAAAGAAAGACATTTCATAGTTGTTATTCTGTCGTTTCTCTGAAAACAGTTTTCTGTTTTCTGTGAGAACGGTGTGTGTTAGCGGCCGCTAAGTTAATAACTAATGATCTTTAGAACGGAAGTGAATCAATCAAAACTAACTTTATCTGGACAATAACTTTATTCTAGATCTGCTGTAAAGCCTAAACTATCTCTGTTACTGTAATCTCCTATTATCACTGTAAAGTTGCTGTGAAACATCTATCTTGTTAAAGCGCTGTATTAGCGCTAAGATTAGCATAATTTAGATATATTTGGAAGATGGAAGAATGCGGTTTTACAGATACTAGACACGTGACTTTCAAATGAAAGATTGGTATCAAAGAGCACACCCAGGTTCCTAACCGACGACGAAGACTTGACAGAGCAGCCATCAAGTGTTAGACAGTATTCTAGGTTATTACGTGCAGAAGATTTTGGTCCAATAATTAGAATCTCAGTTTTTTCAGAATTAAGTAGTAGGAAATAGTCATTCAGTTGTTTATATCAGCTATGCATTCCGTTAATTTAGTGAATTGGTACGTTTCGTCAGGGTGAAGAGAAATATACAGCTGAGTATCATCAGCATAACAGTGGAAGCTAATGCCATGCTTCCTAATGATATCTCCTAATGGTAGCATGTACAGAGTGAACAGCAACGGTCCTAGTACTGAGCCTTGTGGTACGCCATACTGAACTTGTGATCGATGAGACATCTCTTAATTTACTGCTACAAACTGATAACGGTCAGATAAGTATGATTTAAACTGTTTAAATTGTAATTTGAGAGCGGTCTCGGTACTATGGTACGGTCTAAATCCTGACTGAAAATCCTCACAGATATCATTTCTTTCTAAAAAGGAACATAGTTGTGAGGATACCGCCTGTTCTAGTATCTTTGACAGAAATGGTAGATTCGAGATCGGCCTGTAATTGACTAATTCTGTACGATCAAGCAAGTGGTTTAATAATACCCAGCTTAAAAGTTTTTGGTACGTATCCTAATGACAAAGATGAATTAATGATATTAAAAAGAGGATCTATGACCTCTGGAAGCATCTCTTTGTCCACTGAGAATATAGGGTCAAATAAAGGAGTGTATTAACGGCGCACTGTTTGCCTAGTTGAGTTTGCATAGTTATAATTTTTTCCCTAATATTATCAATCTTATAAGTGAAGAAGTTCATAAAGTCATTACTGCTGTGCTGCTTGGAAACTTCTGGGCTTGAAGCTTTATTTTTCGTTAGTTTAGCCGCTGTTTCAAATAAATACCTAGGGTTGTGTTTATTTTCTTCTAATAGGTTTGAAAAATAAGCAGATCTAGCAGCTTTTAAAGCCTCTCTGTAAGTAATCGAGCTCTCCTTCCATGAAATGCGAAATACCTCTAGTTTTGTTTTCTTCCAGTTGCGCTCCATCTCTCTGGCTGCTCTCTTAAGGGCCTGAGTGTGCTCGTTGTACCACGGCGTTGGACTATTTTCTTTAATCTTCTTTAAGCGCAATGGAGCAACTGTGTCTAAAGTGCTGGAAAAGAGAGCGTTAAAAGTTTCTGTCGCAATATCGAGTTCTTCTAAGCTATCTGGGACGCTGAGATGATGAAACTGATCAGGAAGATTATTGATAAAGCAATCTTTAGTGCCAGAAGTGATAGGTCTCACATATTTGCAACACGGTGTCAGCTTTGCAGCCTTGGCTAAATGTAATTTACACAAGACTAGATAATGATCTGAGATGTCATCGCTCTGCTGCAGAATTTCAACGGCATCAACATCTAATCCGTGTGATAATATTAGATCTAGAGTATGATTACGAGAATGAGTAGGTCCTGACACGTGTTGTCTAACTCCAATAGAGTTAAGAATGACTTTAAATGCCAATCCCAATGCATCCTTTTCGTTATATTAAAATCACCAACAATTAGTACTTTATCTGCAGTCAATATTAACTCTGATAGAAAATCAGCAAATTCTTTGTGTTTCATATAGTTCTATATTTCTATCTTTATATATTTCTCCTTCCTGCTGTCTGCTTCTCTACTCACTCACTCACACACACACACACACACACACTACAGTGAAAGCTCCTCTTGTGTGTCAGTGTCACCTGTGTGTTCTGGTGCTGCTCAGGTGTTTGATCTGCAGATCCATCATCCGCCTCTCTGATCTCACTGGGGGAAATAAACAAATCAGAGGAATATGCAAAGCATTGATAATCAACACAAACACAGAGACTGCCTTCAGCTTAACTGTCCACGGATATCAGATTCTCTCCAGAGACACACAGAACACTGACTGACACACCCTGAGCTATTAAATAACTATTTTCTTCGAAATATTTCCAGCTCATTTTGACATTAGGGAAAAAAACAACGAATAAAATCCTCTACAGAAGAACAGAAACAGTGTGATTGTGTGATTGGCTCAGAGAAAACATGACACAACTCACAGACGACAGAAACTTCTTCACGAGCACAAACAAACTTCACTCGATTAACAGCTAAAAATAGAAGGAAGGAAGAAAATGAGACAAGCCTTTCATTCCCCTCCGTGTCCACAGATTTACTCCTGGAAAAGAACCTGGAAAGGTTTTTGGCGAAATCCTCGTGCCAGGACATCTGCGTCTTCACATCGGACATCACGAACAAAATTAAACATCTGAGAAGATCTGAGAGTACAAAAACCCGAGCGATCTGATGCTTCTCTCCATTTCACCGTGTTTCACCGATCAGATCGACTGAGGATAGTTTGAGGAAGTTTGTTTGGGAGGAGTCAGAGTCAATCATCAACTCAGAAGAACAGGACAAGAGTTTATAACGAAGTGTAGCGGCGAAACTGCGTGTCGTGTAAATAAACCCACTGTGAGTGAGTCATGTTGTTGACAGATGAACAGTTAGTTATAACAAAAGGGTTCAGAGTAAAGCGGTTTTAATTGTGTCAATAATAAAAGCGTGTGTTTTATCACTCGTGAAGCACCAGAGATTATTAAAAATCATTAACTTGACATGCAGTAATTTCCCTGATTCTCCAAAACACTTCTGTTTAGCTATGCCTTTACTGAATGAGCACTGTGCCGCTGTTCGTTCGACTGTTTGTACTGTAGGCTACTGTATTTTATTTTATTTTATAGATTTGTTTTAATTATTCTTATTTCTTTTAATTATTTTAATTTCTCCTATGTAAAGCACTTTGAATTGCCATTGTGTATGAAATGTGCTAAATAAACTTGCCTTGCCTTGATTCTTTTACATCTCACAGAACTTTATACTGGATAAGCAGCCTGCATGGTTTTATCATGAGTTCTGTACAGTGTTCAACGCTACTGAAGCAGATGAAATGTGGACAATAATGGGACATGACAAGCACTCTA
>NC_138723.1:32752170-32767170 GCF_965113295.1 Leuciscus leuciscus | reverse complement strand
TCTGTTACGGGTTACAGCGGACCGGAGGAAACCAAAGCAGATTCACATCTGGTTTTATGATCATAAAAGTCAAAGTCAGGAGGGGTTTTGTGTGTTTTAACTTTAACTTACTTTATCACTTCATTTGGTCTAAACGTACAACAACACCTGTCCACAGACTCTTTTTTTTAAGTGATATATTAATAAAATACATTTATTTGGAGTGTTGTGGGATATGTGGATCCCTCTATGAAATCATGTATGGCAAATTTGGGTAACTCTTTATTTTACAGTGTCCTTGTTACACGTTACACGTAGTTACTGTAGTAATAACTATAAATTACACATAATTACATGCAACTAACCCTAAACCAAACGCTCAGGTTAGGGTTCATTATTATTACTCAGTACTTAAATGTGTAATTACACTGTTACACGAACACCTCAAGTTTAACCCCAATTTGTTTTCACTCAATAAAAACATCAATAATTGTTTGATTTTACATTTGTCAAACAACACAAATTATGTATAGTTTGGTGGCAGATTCAATACACTCAATCTTTAGAGATCAAAAACAATTCAGAACTAATGCAGAGTCTGTAAGAGTGAATATGATTTCATCAACAAGTACTAATTATAGGTATTAATGCACTGCTCTTCTCATTAATCATCAGAGTCGACAGCTCGTATATTTTCTCTCTCTGTGTTCTGGGAAACTTTGGGAATCCAGCAGTTTCGTCTCTGGCACTTTATTCTGTCTGTGTTCAATCAGTCCAGAGAACTCATTCAGTAAGTGCTTTTGCTCCTCCTCAAAGATTTACTGTGTTAAACATGTTGCCATGCTGAAAACCATACTTGAGTACAAGTACAGATACCTTACAGTAACCATTACTCCACCAATTCCAATACGACTTGAGTAAAAGTCAGAGTGTCTGATTTGAACAGTACTAGCCCTCAACACCGGAGAGACATGCTAGTGGAAATAAGAAACAATTGATTTGTAATATGAGAAATTATCATTTCTAAAATCAAAATGTATTATTATATAAAGGCCAACACAACAGCCTCTTAAACGTCTACAAACTCTCAAGTCTCGTTAAGACTGTGATCATCAGTGTGTGTGTGTGTGTGTGTGTGTGTGTGTGTGTGTGTGTGTGTGTGTGTGTGTGTGTGTGTGTGTGTGTGTAGTTTAACCCTAACCCTGCTGGACAGAGAGGAAGACTGTGATCATCAGTGTGTGGAGTTTAACCCTAACCCTGCTGGACAGAGAGGAAGACTGTGATCATCAGTGTGTGGAGTTTAACCCTAACCCTGCTGGACAGAGAGGAAGACTGTGATCATCAGTGTGTGGAGTTTAACCCTAACCCTGCTGGACAGAGAGGAAGACTGTGATCATCAGTGTGTGTGGAGTTTAACCCTAACCCTGCTGGACAGAGAGGAAGACTGTGATCATCAGTGTGTGTGGAGTTTAACCCTAACCCTGCCGGACAGAGAGGAAGACTGTGATCATCAGTGTGTGTGGAGTTTAACCCTAACCCTGCTGGACAGAAAGGAAGACTGTGATCATCAGTGTGTGTGGAGTTTAACCCTAACCCTGCTGGACAGAGAGGAAGACTGTGATCATCAGTGTGTGTGGAGTTTAACCCTAACCCTGCTGGACAGAGAGGAAGACTGTGATCATCAGTGTGTGTGGAGTTTAACCCTAACCCTGCATCTGTCCTGGAGAGCTGAAACTGAGCGAACTGAACACCTGAGAGACGATAATGAGAGAGACTTCTGCTAACAGAGGTTAATAAGAGTGACAAACTCACTCTCTCTATAACCCAGTCCTCATGGCCAACATCCCGCTACCCGTTTGGATGAGGACAGTGAGTTTTGTGGCTTTATAGTGTGTCTGGATTTCTACATGCTGTAGAGCAGAGGTTCATCCATCATCAGCTGTGACAGAGAGAAAGCGATAGCCCTGTAATATCACAGCCAAGCCTCCAACACTGAGCTCGCAAATATTCTACACGCCGACAAATAAGAATAAAAAGTGCAAACGGCTCCAAATCTGTTCCAGCCCGAATTACAAATCACACGAGCAAAGACAAACGTGGTGGTCAAAATGAATATCTAGAACAAATGCATCATTTAATCTGCTAATAACTGATAACTCATTGCGGGATTATTTAAAATATCCGTCATATTTTTCATCACACAAATACGTAAAGATTTATTATGAGCTCCAAACAAATGTGCACAAACTGCTTTCTACACAATTGTACGTGATGCCCAATTTATTTGTTTCAGTTTTACAAGATCCCAATGATCCCTAGAATCGTTCTGGTTTGCTCGAGAAATGTTATCAATAGGCCTATAACTTAGACGTGGAATTATTTGAAAATATTTAAGTTCACGGTTTTCGTGTGACAGTGAAAAGAGACTCAATGCGAATTGAATGTTTTAATAAAGCGACCGGCTTAAACAACCTTTCCCCGAATTCAGATAACAGTTAAAATCTGCACTGATGTTGTCTAACGTTAATTACTCCTGTTTCCAACTCTGCAGATTCGCTACTCCACGGGATGTGCGTGTGTCGGGTCCAAACACTCCCGAAAACAATTAGAAACATTTCACATTTATTTGTCGCCTATAGCGCTTTTCACAATACATATCGTTTCAAAGCAGCTTTACAGAAAATGCATGTGTCTACATTACAGTTTAGAGGATCTGTTATGGTGACTGTGTCCAAATTACTTATTTTAGAAATGTACATAGCCTATACAAATCACTCAGTTAAATAATGTCGTCACCAATATGCTCTGTAAGTTTCTGTTTTCAAGGACCTTCAGTTTGTTTTCATTTGTTACGTGTCTTTGGTAACGGTCATTATAAATTCATTTGTACCACCTGTGTTCTGTTAATCATCTCGTTTGTGTTTATTACTTAAGCTGTGCCTTGCCTTCATTCCCTGTCCGATCACCGTTACGTTTGGTTGTGTTTGCCATCACCTGTCTGAGGGAGTGTTCTGAACTTGATCCGTCTGTCTTCATCTTCCTGCCTGAAACACGACTGTGACAGATGATCGGACCTCCCGAGATGGATGAACGGGCAAAGTTCATCGCTGTGGCCCAGGAGAGCCACGATTTTATCGAGTATACTAGGGAGTCTGTCTGGTTAGCTATAACCAGCTCCCTCGACGACAGGACCCTGAGGACCTTGTTCTGGATCAGGGCCACATTTCCATCGCCAACCCATCTACCTCCCAGACACCACCAGACTGGACTGGAGGGAGACCATCCTACAGTGTCTGGAGAGCGTCGCGTCTCGATCCAGAACACAGCCAGACCCAGAGCAACCACTGAAAACCACTAGGGAGTCACTTGAGCCCTGCAGAGATGGAAGAGTTATCCGTGGTGGCGAGTGAGCCAATGGCCGAGATAGGGAGGACAGCGCCCACCATCGTGAGGAGGAGGAACTCCCCAAAGAATCTGACCAGGGGTGTGAGCCAGTGACATCAGCGGCCGAGGGAATGAAGACCGAGGACTGGCTGATGGACTTCGACGGGGACTTGTTGATTCCCTTCCTATCCCACCCAGTATCTGAATTTTCTTTGGATTATATGAACTTTGATTTGTCTGTCTGTTTGGATTTACCACTGTTTAAAGACAGCATGGAGAAATTAACCTGACCTGAAATGGCTGTGTGTTCCTCACTGTGGCCTTCTCTAGTCTCCTGTCTACACCACCTCAGTACTCAGCCAGTCCTCCATACTACCGGTGGTTTGCAGCCCTGCATCATCCCCGTGGAAGCCCCACCTTTACGTCGAGCTTCAGGTCACGAAAAACACCAGCAGTGCCTGCGAACATAGATTCTACGGCTCCGCCTCCGGCCTCTGATCCCTTCGCTACATCTTGGCCTGTCGACCTGTCTGCTCTGTCTTGGCTCCTCCCACCTTCGGCTCCACCGGAGACCCTCGTCTTGCCAGCTTCCCTCTGGTCATTCGTACCACCACTTCTGCCATGGACTTGAGGGACATCCATTGCACTCCTGCTCCACCCCAGCCCTCGGTCACTCCTGCTCCACCCCAGCCCTCGGGCACTCCTGCTCCACCCCAGCCCTCGGGCACTCCTGCTCCACCCCAGCCCACGGTAACTCCTGCTCCGCCTCCGCCACTCCTGCTCCGTCTCCTCCCTCAGTCACTCCTACTCCTCCCTCGGGCACTCCTGCTCCACCTCCGCCCTCGGGCACTCCTGCTCCGTCCTCGGGCACTCCTGCTCCACCTCCGCCCTCATTCACTCCTGCTCCGCCTCCTCCCTCGGGCACTCCTGCTCCACCTCCGCCCTCGGGCACTCCTGCTCCGCCTCCGTCCTCGGGCACTCCTGCTCCGCCTCAGCCCTCGGTCACTCCTGCTCCACCTCAGCCCTCGGTCACTCCTACTCCACCTCAGCCCTCGGTCACTCCTGCTCCGCCTCAGCCCTCGGTCACTCCTGCTCCTGCTCCACCCTCGGTCACTCCTGCTCCGCCTCAGCCCTCGGTCACTCCTGCTCCGCCTCCGCCCTCAGTCACTCCTGCTCCGCCTCCGCCCTCGGGCACTCCTGCTCCGGCTCCGTCCTCGGTCACTCCTGCTCCGCCTCCGTCCTCGGTCACTCCTGCTCCGCCTCCGCCCTCGGTCACTCCTGCTCTGCAAATTCGCTTAAATAGTCGCTTTGACACCAAACATTCCGCCATCATCATCAGCTCCTCGCTCTCGTGATAAATTAAATCTGACTCCTGCTGCTGATCTGTGTAGCGACTCTTGTTCAGTGCACTATTTATTAAGCAGACACGTTCAGTTTTTAATTGTAATGTCTGTAACTGACATTCTCCCTCCACCTGTTCTTCTGCCACAGCGTCTTGCCGGAGGGGGGCGATATGTCACCATTATGATCTGTTAGTTTCTGTTTTCAAGGACCTTCAGTTTGTTTTAATTTGTCACGTGTCTTTGGTAACGGTCATAAGTTCATTTGTACCACCTGTGTTCTGTTAATCATCTCGTTTGTGTTTATTACTTAAGCTGTGACTTGCCTTCATTCCCTGTCCGATCACCGTTAGGTTGTGTTTGCCATCGCCTGTCTGCCTGCCTGAGGCAGTGTGATTACACTTTGAGTGTTCTGAACTTCATCTGTCTTCATCTTCCTGCCTGAAACACGACTGACAAATGTATTATTTTAAACAATGTATTAATTTAAGGCAGAAACAATGAGCTCATTTAAGTAAAGAATAATATTGTTAACAAATGATTAAGATACATGTAGCATTGGTGCATGTTGATTCAGAGTTTGCGTACTGAGAAGTCTTTGCGGGAGTTGGCGCCATTTCTTCACAGGTGTTGGTCATCTGAAGTCTTCATCCCGAGATAAAACAGAGAAGCAAATGGAGAATAATTAGCATAGCTGCTGTTCATAACATTAATGTTGGTTTGTGGCATGAATCCAAGATGGCAGCTAGTCTAAGGTCTGCTCAGTGTCTCTCTCTGGACTAATTTCATTTAAATGGATTTCATAGTATTTTACCCCATTTAAGTTGTAGTTTTTAAGTTGTACAAGTCATTTATATGGAAATTTTATCTTGAACTTTTAAGAAGATTGTGGACTACAATGAGTTTAAAAATGACACTATACCTCTGCTCTGAGCTAACTTTGCTAACCTCAGCCTGATCCAACTGATCCTATTAGTCCTGGCTAAACAGAGCTAGGCAAACGGGCTTGAGCCTGCTACATTCTCCTGGAGCTTGGGCTAACCAGCCTGAGTCTGCTACATCTTCCTGGAGCTTGGGCTAACCAGCCTGAGCCTGCTATATCCTCTTGGAGCTTGGGCTAACCAGCCTGAGCCTGCTACATCTTCCTGGAGCTTGGGCTAACCAGCCAGAGCCTGCTATATCCTCTTGGAGCTTGGGCTAACTAGCCTGAGCCTGCTACATTCTCCTGGAGCTTGGGCTAACCAGCCTGAGCCTGCTACATCTTCCTGGAGCTTGGGCTAACCAGCCTGAGCCTGCTACATTCCCTTGGAGCTTGGGCTAACCAGCCTGAGCCTGCTACATCTTTTTGGAGCTTGGGCTAACCAGCCTGAGCTTGCTACATCCTCATTGGAGCCTGGGCGAACTAGCCTGAGCCTGCTACATTCTCTTGGAGCTTGGGGTAACCAGCCTGAGCCTGCTACATACTCCTGGAGCTAGGCTAGCGGGCCTGGTCTGCTTCATTCTCCTGGAGCTTGGGCAAACCAGCCTGAGTCTCACACATCAACCTGGAGGCTAGGCTAACGGGCCTGGCCTGCTATATTTTCCTGGAGCTTGGGTAAACAAGCCTAAGCCTGCAACATCATTTTGGAAACTGGGCCATACTCTACAAGATAAAATGGTACTGTTATTTGTCAACTTTACTATTAGTAAATTAATGACGATGGCATTTTTCTTAATTTTCTTATCCCTGTTGGTCACTTGGAACTTGAAACTGGACACTGATTCTAGGGTGAGTTGTTTTAATAATATGGTGGGCATACAGGAAACCTACTATAGTGGCACAAAAACCAGTATTGACATGCTCCAGGAACCATTACACTTTTGTTGGAACCTGGACTTCTGGATGGATCTGTATTGGGATTTGCCTAAACTGCAAAAATTTTTTGCTTTGTATAATTTGTCTTTCTCAATTAATGACAGGCATTGCCTGGTTTCAGCATATGATAGGCCGGCTTCAAAATATACTGTGAAATGCAGATTGATTATTACACTACTCCTACTTCTATCTGGAAATGTGCAGCCCAATCCTGGCCCCTGTTTGCAATGTGTCTTGACCCCTGCTGAATTTAAATCAATGCCTGGACTTAAATTTGTTCATCTTAATGTTCGCAGTTTACTACCCAAAATGGACATGGTTAAAATTTGGATTGAATCTACAGATGCAGACATAGCGATAATTTCGGAAACTTGGTTGACGAAATCAATTACTAATGAAGATATAAATGTGCATGGGTATAATGTTTTTCGCAGTGACAGGCCGAAGAAAGGTGGTGGTGCAGCCATCTATGTTAAGTCAAGATTTGGTGCATCAGTTGTTCTGTCTGAGTCTCTCTGTAAGCAAATGGAGTTTTTGGCCTTAAATGTTGAAATATTTAAGTCCCTTTCAATAACTGTTGTGGGGTGTTATAGACCTCCATCGGCCTCCAGGGAGGCTTTATCATCTTTAAAGCTTCTTTTGTCCAGATTAAACTATAGGGAACTTTTACTGGCCGGGGACTTGAATTGGGACTGGCTAAATGTTGTTTCTGATGAATTTAAATCTTTTTGTGATTCTATCAGTCTTAGCCAGTTGGTAAATGTACCTACAAGGCCTAATCTCAAAAATCCAGATAAATCTACTTTAATCGACTTGATTCTAACAAATGTCCCTCATAAATTTTTATCCACGGGTGTCTTTTGTAATGATCTGAGTGATCATTGTGTTATTGCTACTTCGAGAGGCAGTAAAATACCCAAATGTAAATCGCAAATTATTAGAAAGAGGAATTTGAAAAACTTTAATGAACAAGCCTATCATCATGATCTATCTTTGATTAACTGGGGACAGCTAGGCCTGTTGCCTGACGTTGAGCTTGCCTGGACACTTTTTAAGGAGAATTTTGAGAAAATTGTAAATAAACATGCTCCTTGGACAAAGCATAGAGTGAAGGGACGGGAAAACCCTTGGTTTTCTCCAGAGTTGTCAGACATTATCCATCAGCGAAATGTGGCATGGGCTAAAGCTAGAAATGGTGATTCTGCCACTGACTGGTCCATTTTCAGACAACTAAGAAATAAATGTACCTCTCTTATCAAAAAGGCTAAATCAGAATATTATTTATCAGTCACAAGTGAAAACCTCAATAATCCACAGAAATTTTGGAAAGTCATTAAGTCTCTTTCTGTGAATAAAAGTAATGAAGCCCTCCCAAAATTTGTCTTAAAAAACTCTCTCCCAGTCTACGACAGAGTTGATGTCTTAAATTGCTTTAATGAGCATTTTGTATCAGTTGGTTCTCTGTCCGAGTCGACAGGAGTAGTCGCTGTCACTCCATGCACATACTCCCCAGTGTTTTCTGGAGAGCCTTTCAATTTTGTTTCTTTTACTGTGCAGCAGGTGCATGGAGCTCTTAAAGCGTTAGATCACAGAAAACCTCCTGGACCAGATTTAATAGAGCCTTACTTTTTGAAAAAGGCGGCTGATTTTGTTGCAGAGCCCCTCACAATTCTTTTTAATCTGTCAATTCAAAACAATGAAATACCATCAGTTTGGAAGTCAGCTTTTGTTATTCCCTTGTTTAAAGGAGGTGATCCAGCAGTTTTAACTAACTATCGGCCTATATCGAATTTGTGTGTTTTGTCAAAAATGTTTGAATCCCTTGTTTCAGACCAAATAAAAGAGTTTTTATACTCAAATGAACTCCTTTCCAAACTGCAATCAGGCTTCAGGAAAAAGCACAGTACCATCACTGCTGTTACAAAAGTAATTAATGACATACTTGTCGCTCTTGATAGAAAGCAATTCTGTGCATCACTTTTTCTTGATCTGTCGAAAGCTTTTGACACAGTGGACCATGCTGTTCTAAAGCATTGGCTTCTTTGTCTGGGATTGTCTGATTGTGTAGTTTCCTGGTTCATGAATTATCTGAGTGACAGGACTCAGTGCATTAAATGTGATGGTCTATGTTCTGCATTAGTGAAGGTCCACAAGGGGGTGCCACAAGGCTCAATATTAGGTCCTCTCTTGTTTATTATGTATATAAATGAACTAGGCCACAATGTGTCGGATGCTAATATGCATTTGTATGCTGATGACACGATTATTTATTGTTTTGGATCGTCCCCAGCTAAAGCGGTTGAGTCTTTGCAGAAAGCTTTTAATGTGGTTCAACGCACGCTTATGCAGCTTAAACTGGTTCTCAATGCTGATAAGACCAAACTGATGCTGTTTAGTAATACTAAGAAGGTTTCTCAAGCTCCTCCTCCTGTGTTCACTTTGACTGGAAGTGTCATAGAGGTGGTTCATTCTTATAAGTACCTTGGTATCTGGCTTGATGATGCTCTCACTTTTAAGCCTCATATAGACAACCTTGTGAAGAAACCAGAGGGCCGAACACAGATCCTTGCGGCACTCCATAATTTCCTGACGTTATCTTAGATTTTTCCCAATTTAAATAGACAAAATGGTAACGGTCTGATAGGTACGATCTAAACCAACTTAATGCCTGTCCCTGAATACCGGTGTCATTTTGTAGTCGATCTACGAGTAGCCTATTTGATGATCTATAGTATCAAACGCTGCATAATTCAGCCAGACATGGAAACTGATTATTACATTGTTAAAAGTCAATAAATATTAGGCTAATCTAGACAAAAAATAATAATAATTTGGTAAGACAGCCAATAATTCAATAATAAATGCTTTTTGTTTTGTTTTTTGCTTGATCACCATCACCATCCTTCCTCACACGCAAGAGACTGTGACGTCACGAGTGTCATTCAGTCTTCATGATCCGCCCTCCCTCTCTCTCTCTCTCTCTCTCTCTCTCTCTCAGGCGATCAAAGCGCAGGAATAATGGAAAGGCTGAACGGAATCTGAGGAGTCTTGAGAGGAATTTTCAGGCGTCGAGAGGAATAAAAAAAAAGAAAGAGAGAAAATAAAATATTTTAAAATGGAAATAAAGTGGAGGACTTGGAGTACAACGACATATTGAACAGATGTTCGTGAACTCATCCTTACCTGTTTTTCTTTGTATGCTCAGCGTCATGGATTTATTAGAAGTTCGTATTATTGCATCACTGTAATCTGTCATTTTCAAATCAAAACGTCAAAGCGCGTCGAAGCCAAAAGCGAAAAGAGATTTCCCGATGGAATGGAGTTCAACTGTTTATATCAGAAGTTATCAGAATCAAAATCTGGATGATTTATTGAAGGACTTTTCTGGGAAGACCTTCAGTTTTTGTGAAGAGTTTCGTCAGTGATTTACATGCAGTCGTTTCATTTTATATAATTTAATTGGCAAACATCAGGACTATCGGGAAGCTTCAGTCTTTCACTGCAACAAACGGAAAAGACGCAGGAAAAACCATTAATGACCCGCGAAACATGTTGTAGCGAGTGAGCATTATTACAGTGAAAACTCGTCCATATTCTGCATGTGTGAGAAATGAAGGAAAAGTCCAAGAATGCAGCGAAGACACGAAGAGAAAAGGAAAATGGAGAGTTTTATGAGCTGGCCAAACTGTTGCCTCTGCCGTCCGCGATCACATCTCAGCTGGACAAAGCGTCCATCATCAGACTGACCAGCAGCTACCTGAGGATCCGAGGCCTGTTCCCTGAGGGTAACACACACACACACACACACACACACACACACACACACACACACGCACACACACTGACCAGCAGCTACCTGAGGATCCGAGGCCTGTTCCCTGAGGGTAACACACACACACACACACACACACACACACACACACACACACACACACACACACACACACACACACACACACACACACACACTATTATCATTTAATTTCATTCAATTCAGCTTAAAGCATTTTTTTAAATTTTAAAATGCTTTAAGCTGAATTGAATGAAATTAAAATAATAATAATGTGTGTGTGTGTGTGTGTGTGTGTGTGTGTGTGTGTGTGTGTGTGTGTATGTCTAACCACTTAAAAATAATAAAATAATAATTATGAGTTCGGTTCGATGAAATGAAATGATTGCGATTAAATGTTCGGGAAAATCATGTGAAAATACAGCGTTAAAGCAATGATCCTCTGACTTTAGGATTTATAGCATTCAGCGCTTACAAAACTAGTTTTATTAGTTTTCATTATTTAAAAAAAATTTATCAGCTCACATAAAACCCAAAAAACCATCACAGATTCAGTCATTTTCTCTTTCCGTCGCTGTCAAAAACATTCAGAATATTTTGCTGAGAATCAAAAGCTAAATTTATATTGAATCATAACAGATTTCAAATCGTAGCCTATACGGGATAAATATTTCACAAATTCATATCGGATCGCATTGGGCCTAAAGAGCCTATAATCTAGAGATATTTCTTCTATAAATTAGTCGAATTTTGTTCAGTTCATTTCTTTGACGGAGGCAGTGTTTCAGCGGTAACTGGGGAACATATTTATTTTAAAGGTATAGTTCACATAAAAATAAACATTCTGTCGATATTTACTCCAAATATGATTCATTCTTTTAAACATAAGAGATTCTGAGAAATGTCTGATTGGGTCTTTTTTCCCGTTCATACAATTGAATTCAATGGGCACCGAAACCAACATTCTTCAAAATATCATCTTTTATGTTGAACAGAATTAATTATTTGATTGAATCTTGTATTATTGTGTGATGATGAGCAGGGATGACATAACAGCTCGACACATGCTAAATAACACAAATCAAACTGAACAAAACAAAAACATCTGCTGTATAATCTTACAAATTAACACAAATCGAGTAAAATTAATGTATCTGTAATATTATCATGCACGCTCAATTTATAAAAGCAAAACGAACCAATTTATTTTGACATGTTGTGTCGCTGCATCTGTTCTCTGATAGCGGACTCTGAACGTTTGCATATCATGATTGTTTAAAACAAACATATAATAGTCTACTGTAAAAGCAACTCTGGACAGTTGGATAGATTAATATTATTTCTCTCTATACGTGAACATGATTAATATCTTTGACCGGTATGTTTTCTCGGGTCTCTGTGATAGTTATGATCGGTCGATGGTCATAATTTATCTCTGGCTGCATTATAATGACGTCCTAATTCGGGATATAATTTAAGTTTTTATAATTAAAACTTTACATTTTAACTCTACATTTAATAAATGAAATGTCTTACAGATTATTTCGTTTTGCTGGACGAAATTCAAAGTAGGCTAATCAAATCAAGTCAATGATCTGATCTGGATAGTTACACACAACATGTATGAGAGAGCGTTTATGTATAATCAAGTGCGTGGCAACAATTATAATGCGCGTTTTACAAGCCTTGAGAGACGAATCATTCATAACCGGCCCTCATCATCATCATCATCATCATCATCATCACGCGGGCTCGCTTCTCTGCGTTGGTCATCGACTCATTTCTTCTTCAGTGTAAAAGGCTTTGGCGAAAATAAACGACTCTCTTCATCTCTACATCTCTACCGCCACAGGACAACAACGCGCGGTTTAATAAAATGCTTTGATGCGATCCGATTCCAGAGGGGCCAAACCTGGCGAAACAGGGGCCCTGGATTAGTTATATTAAATGATGCGATAATAATGTGTTGTTGCAATTCTGTAATTGACCTTTTACCAGTAGCCTATACAATATAGCCTATAGCCTGTGTAAAATTGTTTCGTTGAAAGTTGGGTCATTTTATGTAATTATAATAAACACATTAGAAGTAATATTTTAGTAATAAAGATAAATAATATTTTACGTTACATAAATCCACAATTGTTTTTAGTTATTTTTTCAGATTCTCCACATTAAGTTTAGAAATAAATTAGTTTAATCTGTTTAATGTAGCCTAATAATAAAGATCGATGACCTACCGTTAAACTGCAGTTTAAATTAGTTTATGATTCTAAGACAATCCACTTTTGCTAATTATATAATATATAAAGCTAAATGAGTTATTCACATCCCGGCTCTGCGTATATAGCACGAGTTCATGCTTTTCTTTTTGTGTTCTTTATACGCAAAACTAATATTTTACGTGCATCTGTTTCGCAGCATTGAGCCGCTGTGTAAAACTGGTTGTGTGTGTATTTCGTATCATTTACACGCTAAAAAAAGTGCGCGTCGGATGCCCGTTAAAGGTCATTTCTGCGCATAAAGAGCGCGCTCGCGAAGCTGTTTATGCAGGAATGGGAATATGCCGTTTATTGATGACGGGATTCAAGCTCGACGTTCGCTAATAAAACTGTGTTTGTAATGAAGGTTTGACTGACCTGTCTTTGTTTGTTCGTGTGTGTGCGCGTGTGTGTAGGTCTCGGAGGGGCCTGGGGTCAGTCAGCACGGCTCAGTCCTCGGGATCTCATGGCCAGGGATCTGGGATCTCACCTCCTGCAGGTCATACGCTTTAAAATCAACATTATATTTGATTCTAATTTCTTGTCTGATGATTATGTAAATTTATCATATAAAAACATGATGTTTTATGTATTCTGGCATTTTTCAGACGCTGGATGGGTTTGTGTTTGTCGTGGCGTCTGACGGTAAAATCATGTACATTTCAGAAACAGCTTCAGTTCATCTGGGTTTGTCACAGGTGAGAGTTTAACATGAAACCAGGGTCAGTCTGGGGCTGTAGTGATATCACTGCAACACACACATCACTGACAACACACACACACATCACTGCGGACACACACATCACTGCGGACACACACATCACTGACAACACACACACATCACTGACAACACACACACATCACTGTCTGCAACACACACATCACTGCAACACACACATCACTAACACACACACATCACTGAAAACACACACACATCACTGACAACACACACACATCACTGTTTGCAACACACACATCACTGCAACACACACACACACACACACACACACACACACACACACACACACACACACACACACACACACACACACACACACACACACACACACACACATCACTGACAACACACACACACACACACACACACACACACACACACACACATCACTGACAACACACACACATCACAGACAACACACACACATCACAGACAACACACACACATCACTGACAACACACACACATCACTGACAACACACACACATCACTGCAACACACACATCACTGACAACACACACACCACTGACAACACGCACACATCACTGACAACACACACACATCACTGACAACACACACACATCACTGACAACACACACACATCACTGTCTGCAACACACACATCACTGACAACACACACACACACACACACACACACACACACACACACACACACATCACTGACAACACACTCATCACTGACAACACACACACATCACTGACAACACACACACATCACTGACAACACACACACATCACTGACAACACACATACATCACTGACAACACACACACATCACTGCAACACACACATCACTGCGGACACACACATCACTGAGAACATATGAACTTTCAGAAGAATGTGCTTATAATATTATCTGTGGAATGTGAAGTGAATCCATTCACAGACTGTTTGCTCATATTGTGCCTCTATTGAGAAATTCTGATCTAAAGTCTGAAGAAAAACACTGAGATTGAGCTTGTTTAATATGTCTAGATTTTACATTTGGGCGTGTAGAGAGACCTTTCTCACACACACACACACACACACACACACACACACACACACACACACACACACACACACACAAATGCACACACGCACACGCACACATGCACGTATGCACACACACACGCACACACGTGCACACAAATGCACACACACGCACACACAAACACACACACACACACACACACATACATTCAAAAGTTATAGTTTTTTTGAAAAAAAACAACTGTAGCATTTAACTAATCAAAATACAATTAAAACGGTATTATTGTAAATTATAATTATGTAAGGGATAATGTAGCCTGAAGGGGGTGTATTCGCCATAACAACCGCCTCGCTCTACATTATCCCGCTTATTACATGGCTACCTACCAAATAAATCAATAATTTGACACAAAATATTGATTTAAAAAGGAGTTTATTGATTTAAAAACGATTGTATTCCGCTAAAGAAAATAGTGCGTTCCGTCTCTACGGTTAGAATCCTGCGTCCATAGCAACGCTCTGTTTCTCATGGCAACGGTGTGTTATACTCAGCAGCCTGATATCAAGAAATAACATTAGAATTCAACCAAGCCATGTAATAAACTGAAATAACATTTTAATTTTAATAAGACGAAAGGGAATAACGGCATGAGATGACGGGTA
>NC_138723.1:32722170-32747170 GCF_965113295.1 Leuciscus leuciscus | reverse complement strand
TTTAAACGATGCCAATTGGCACTAAGGGGCCTAAAGTGTGCCCAGAAAACATCCCCCACACCATTACACCACCACCACCAGCCTGCACAGTGGTAACAAGGCATGATGAATCCATGTTCTCATTCTGTTTACGCCAAATTCTGACTCTACCATCTGAATGTCTCAACAGAAATCGAGACTCATCAGACCAGGCAACATTTTTCCAGTCTTCAACTGTCCAATTTTGGTGAGCTTGTGCAAATTGTAGCCTCTTTTTCCTATTTGTAGTGGAGGTGAGTGGGACCTGGTGGGGTCTTCTGCTGTTGTAGCCCATCAGCCTCAAGGTTGTGCGTGTTGTGGCTTCACAAATGCTTTGCTGCATACCTCGGTTGTAACGAGTGGTTATTTCAGTCAAAGTTGCTCTTCTATCAGCTTGAATCAGTCGGCCCATTCTCATCTGACCTCTAGCATCAACAAGGCATTTTCGCCCACAGGACGGCCGCATACTGGATGTTTTTCCCTTTTCACACCATTCTTTGTAAACCCTAGAAATGGTTGTGCGTGAAAATCCCAGTAACTGAGCAGATTGTGAAATACTCAGACCGGCCCGTCTGGCACCAACAACCATGCCACGCTCAAAATTGCTTAAATCACCTTTCTTTCCCATTCTGACATTCAGTTTGGAGTTCAGGAGATTGTCTTGACCAGGACCACACCCCTAAATGCATTAAAGCAACTGCCATGTGATTGGTTGATTAGATAATTGCATTAATGAGAAATTGAACAGGTGTTCCTAATAATCCTTTAGGTGAGTGTATAAGTGCTGTGACCTTTCCCAGTTTAGTCTAACGCAAGATATGTACTTTGTTTTTAAAAGATATGGAGTAGAATAGGAGAGTTGCAGAAGTTTGACAGTGATGCTGGAAGGAGAGAGCATTACAATAGTCCAGTCTGGACAAAACAAGAGCATGGGCAAGGAGATGTGTAGCTCCGATAGGAAGGGCCTGATCCTCCTAATGTTGTATAAGGCAAATTTGCAGGTCTGTGAAGCTCAACTGATCATCAATCACAACTCCAAGGTTCTTGGCTGACCTGGATGGAGTTATGGATGATGAACCCAGCTGAATGGAGAAGTTGTGATGAAGTGTTTGGTTGGCCGAGACCACAAGCAATTCTGTCTTCACTCGGTTTAGTTGAAGGTGGTGATCCTTCATCCAGCCAGAATTGTCTGTCAGGCAGGCTGAGATGCGAGAAGCTCCCGTCGGATCATCTAGATGGAGTGAGAGAAAGAGTTGTGTGTCGTCAGTGTAGCAGTGATAGGAAAAACCATGTTGATGAATGACTGAATGACAGATCCTACTGATAAGATGGAGATGGAGATGGAGATGGAGAAGAGAAGCGGTCCCGGCACTGAACCCTGAAGCACTCCAGTAACTAGATGATAACAGTGATGGGATAAACCATGTTTCTGAATGACAGTTCCTAGTGATGACATGTAGATGGAGAAGAGAAGTGGTCCTAGCACTGAGCCCTGAGGCACTCCAGTAGCTAGATGTTGGGTCTCAGACATTCACTCCTCCACGACACCCTGAAGGACCTACTGAGAGGTCAGACCTGAACCATTGGAGTGCTGTTCCTGAGATGCCCTTCATCATGAGGATTGACAGGATGATCTGGAGGTTAGCTTTCCTGTAGCTCAGTGGTAAGAGCATTGCGTTAACAACGCAAGGTTGTGGGTTCTATCCCAGGGGATTGCACATACCTATGTATAAATGTATAGGATAATGCAATGTAAGTCGCTTTGGATAAAAGCGTCTGCCAAATGCATAAATGTAAATGTATATGCCTCTGCCTACGTTTTCAAAGAGAAAGAGAAGGTTAATTGTGTCAAAAGCAGCAGCAGATCCAGCAGGATGAGAACTGAGGATTTGGAAGCTGCTCTTGCCAGTCTCAGAGCTTCAATAACCAAGAGCAGGGCCGTCTCAGTTGAGTGAAGCTTCTGAAACCAGACTGGTTGATCTGTGTGAGAAATGTAGAGACTTAATTGAACACGACTTGTTCAAGTGTTTTAGCAATGAATGGAAGAAGGGATATCGGTCTGTAATTTTCCAGATGTGCTGGATTCAGAGTGGGTTTCTTAAGCAGTGGGGTTATCAGAGCCTCTGCTGTGGGAAAGGTACCAGTGTGAAGAGAGGTGTTGATACGAGTGAGTGCAGGTACAACTGAGGAAGAAATGGCTTGAAGTAGATGAGTGGAAATAGGATCAAGCGGACAGGTAGTAGGGTGATTGGAAAGGATGAGTTTGGAGACTTCTGCCTCTGAGAGCGGAGAGAAGGAAGAGAGTGTGTGTTTGCTGTTAAGGTATGTGTGTCAGTTTGTGGTGTGGAGAATTGGCTCCCGATGGTGGTTGTCATTTATGAAGAATGTGGCAAAATCGTCCACTGTTAGGGTTGATGAAGGAGGAGGAGGGTTAAGAAGAGAGGAGAAAGTTTTGAAAAGCTTGCGAGAATCAGAAGAATTGTTAATTTTGTTGTGATAGTAAGTCATTTTAGCAGTAGAGACATTAGCAGAGAAGGAAGAGAGGAGGGATTGATAAAGACCAAGGTCAGTAGGATCTTTCGATTTGTGCCACTTCCTCTCTGCAGAGGGTGTGGCGCTGGTCTGGAGGAAAGGGGGCAGAAGTTGTCCAAGCACTATGTTAGAGTGGAGAAAAAGTATCAGTTGCACTGTTAGTATCTAGTGATGAGAGCTGATCAGGTGGAGGAAGTGTGGATGAGACCAGAGGGGATAGGCGAGAGGGCGAGAGGGTGAGAGTGAGCGTAGGTTTAACCGAAAGGTGACCTGTGGAGGAGTGTGTGTTGTGTTCTGAGGCAGGTTGAGGTTGAGAGTGAGGAGGAAGTGATCTGAGGTGTGCAGCGCAGTGATCAGTGTATGGTCAGTGGAGCAGTAGCGCGTGTAAATAAGGTCCAATGGGTTACCTGATTTGGGAGTAGCCGTAGTAGATACTCGTTTGAGGTCGAATGAGGCAAGCAAAGTGTGGCAATCAGCAGCCTGAGGCTTTTCTAGGTGAATGTTGAAGTCGCCAACAACTACCCGAGGAGTACCATCCTCAGGGAAGGATGAGAGTAAGACATCCAACTCCTCCAAGAAACTCCCAAGCTGATCTGGGGGATGATAAATAACTACAAAATGTATTTTAATAGGACTTGTGATAGTAATTGAATGCGATTCAAATTAGCTGTTGTCACACAGAGGTGGTAAAGGATAAACTCCATTCCTTCAGGTCAGGCGAGGAGTGTGTGAGAGAGTGAAGTTAGTGGAGAGGGCAGCCGGTGTGGCAGTATCCTCTGGTCCGACCCAGGACTCAGTCAGGGCCAACTGGCTGAGACCTGAATGACTAGAAATAGATGTAATGAAATCACCTTTGTTTACAGCGGACTGGCAATTCCAGAGATCGATAGGAAAAGAGATTAAAGGACTAGAAGACACCGGAAAGGTACGCAGGGTTTTAGGATTGCACAGCCTCCTACGTGTGACATTTGATTTGTGTGTTAGTAATAGTAGGGATTTGGAAGCACATAGTGAAGAGAGGTCACAAACAGAAAGATGAGAACAAGTTGTGTAGAAAAAGGAAGGAAATAACAAGAAGTTACTCAAGTGCCTTGTCGGTGTCCTTGCTCGGTGGAGTCGCGCAGGTAGAGTCTTCACACGAGGGCTGCTGCGTCTGATGCCGCTGTATACAACTTGATTTTATACCCACCTGAAATGTCGTGATTGAATACAGCTGGACACGCCTCACTATCAAAACTGTTTACCCAAACGCGAGCAAATGAGACTTCACCACACAATCCTAGCACGTGAGCACAGTAAACAAACAATATTTCCTAGTAACTACAACTGCGCTAAAATACAATGAGAGAAAGATACAAAACCACTTACAGTTACTGTCACTTCCACACACTGTCACACACATACACTCTGCTGAACTTCTTCCACACATGAAACACTGAACCTGTATGATGCTCACAGGTGATTCACTGCAGCGGGTACCTGAAGCTCCGTCAGTTCGTGATGGACGTGTCTCTGTACGAGTCCTGCTATCAGATCGTGGGTCTGGTGGCTGTCGGTCAGTCTCTTCCTCCCAGCGGCATGACGGAGATCAAACTCCACAGCAACATGTTCATGTTCCGCGCGAGTCTCGATCTCAAACTCATTTTCCTGGACAGCAGGTGAAATTCGACTGAACTCTGAACACTGTCTCTCACAGGCACAGCAGCACACACACACACACACACACACACACACACACACACACACACACACACACACACACACACACTCTCACAGTGCAGCGCTCAACTTTCACTTCCACAGCTAATACGGTGCATTCAAGTCATGTCGGAAAGATCCTATTTACCAGTCGAACACTGCGAACATCAGGCTCTTCCTCAGTGTTTCTGTCTTTTCCAGCATAAATATCTAAACATTCAAAAATCAAGATACTCTATATTGCTAAAAGAATTGGGACACTCCTCCAAATCATTGAATTCAGGTGTTTCAATCACTTCCATGGCCACAGTTGTACAAATCAAACCTGGGGTTGTTTTTAAGGCTTGGCCTCTTAGTTCCAGGGAAAGGAACTCTAAATGCTTCATCATACCAAGACATTTCGGACAATTTCATGCTCCCAACTCTGTGGGAAGAGTTTGGGGATGTTCCTGATCCAGCATGACTGCGCTCCAGTGCACAGAGCAGGACCATAAACACATGGATGAGGAGTTTGGTGTGGAGGAACTGGACTCCTGCACAGAGTCCTGACCTCAACCCCATAGAACAGCTTTGGTCAGTGCCTGAACAAAAATTCCCATAAACACACTCCTAAACTTTGTGGAAAGCCTTCCCCAAAGAGTTGAAGCTGTTATAGCTACAAAGGCTGGAGCAACTCTATATTAAACCCTAAGGATTAAGAATGGGATGCCATTACAGTTCATGTGCATGTAAAGGCCGACGTCCCAAAACTTTTGTCAATATAGTGCATAATTTACTGGAGAAGCAAAATGATAGATATATGTGAAGATGTGAAGATATTAAGTCTTGTTTTAAGAAAAATGAAGTGAGTTTGTGCTTAAAAATGCCAGTGGCGTCAGAAAAATAATCTTGTTTCCCCTTCAAATTAAGATTATTTTTCTGGCAGATATTTGTACTTGTTTTAAACACGTCATTTAATTTTGATCAGTTTTTTATAGTAAACAAGATATTAATATCTTCAGTCATTTTGCTTTTGTGCTGTAAAACGAGACAGAAACAATGAGGAAGAGCCTCATGAAGCACATGATCAACCGTGAGAAACAGCTTCTGTATCGAGGGTCAATTTATTGAAATGAATAAAAGTATTTTTTCCATTTACAATAAAACTAGCTAAATTGCATGTGCAAAATAATATATAACGATACAATTTACATCATCTCCTTAAAATAAATAAAAACAAAACAAAACATGCATTCTTTAATCCAAATTTTGTAGAAGTAGAGTTAAAAAATCTTGCAGAATTTTTGTAGAAATGGTACATCGCAATCTTGCTCCAATCAAAGTGACTTGACATCGTATTTCCGACTTTCCAACTTGAAAATACAAACTTCTCAGGAGGACTTGAATGCACCAATCATACTTACAGTCTGGAACCAACCGGAAGAAACATCAGCTGTGATTTTTAACCATTTAAACCATTGGTAGAAGCAGAAGGAGTCTCTTTCATCTGAACGTGTGTGTGTGTTTGTGTGTGTCAGGGTGGCGGAGTTAACCGGTTATGAGCCACAGGATCTGATTGAGAAGACTCTCTACCATCACGTCCACGGCTGTGACGTCTTCCAGCTGCGATACGCACATCATCTACGTGAGTCGCTTCACACACACTTTCCTCTGTAGATCATCTACAGCCGCAGCATGAATGTGTTCGTTCTACTGACACGTCTGAGCAGTGTTTGCATGGAAACCCTAGTGAAGCTGTGTGTGTGTGTGTGTCTCAGTGCTGGTGAAGGGGCAGGTCACCACCAAGTACTACCGTCTGCTGTCGAAACACGGCGGCTGGGTCTGGTTGCAGAGCTGCGCCACCATCGTCCACAACAGCCGCTCGTCTCGACCGCACTGCATCGTCAGCGTCAACTACGTCCTCACGTGAGTGACCTTTGACCTCCCTCACAGCAGTGTTGAGCCAGCACCGCTCACTCTGATGCCGTGTCTCTCTCTCCGCAGGGATGTGGAATATAAAGAGATGCAGCTCTCTCAGGACCAGAGCAGATCCAGACCGTCTCTGCCCTATAAGAACTGTCTCGCAGCTCCTACGGACTCACGCAAACAGCTGAAAGCCAAAGCAGCCAAACTCAAAAGCAAAGCCAAAGCATGTCCGTATTCGCAGGTGAAGGTGCTGACAGACTCCCCTGGGAACGTGACCTCGAGTGCTTGTGGTTTCCAGACCTCGCTGGAGTCTCTGTCCTGGAAAAGCTGCCAGCAGAGCCCCGTCTCACTGATGCACGTCCAGGAGCCGTCTCACACGTTGCCTCTGTCCTATGCATACACATACACACACACGCAGACGCAGGCCTCCAGCGACTGCCGGAAAGCACTGGTGACCCCGATCTCCTCCAGACGACCCGTCCTCTCCTCACTGCAGTCGCCCTGGAGCTGCGCTAATAAACCTGCGGCGCACCTGCAAACTCCTGCCTGCAGCGCATTCTCTGGTACCTACACACACACACACGTCACTGACTTCAGATCTGACAGACGGACACATAGCAGGGCTGTTAATCGCTAATGGCGATTAAATTGAACTCTTTCCCTGCCATTGATGGGATTTTCCACTGTTTTACTGTAGGGGGCGCTGTTACGCATTCTCCGAGTACTGAACCTCTGGATTAAAACACAGGTGAAGAAGCAGCAGAAGCGAGCGACAGACAGACGCGACAGACAGACGCGAGCGACAGAAGCGAGCGACAGAAGCGAGCGACAGGCACGAGCGACAGAAGCGAGTGATAGACAGAAGCGAGCGACAGAAGCGAGTGATAGACAGACGCGAGTGATAGACAGAAGCGAGCGACAGACGCGAGTGATAGACAGAAGCGAGCGATAGACAGACGCGAGCGACAGACAGAAGCGAGCGACAGACGAGAGCGACAGACGCGAGCGACAGACGCGAGCGACAGACGAGAGCGACAGACGCGAGCGACAGACGCGAGCGACAGACGCGAGCGACAGACGCGAGCGACAGACGAGAGCGACAGACGCGAGCGACGCGAGCGACAGACGCGAGCGACAGACGCGAGTGATAGACAGACGCGAGCGACAGATGCGAGCGACAGACGAGAGCGACAGACGCGAGCGACAGACGCGAGCGACAGACGTGAGCGACAGAAGCGAGCGACAGACGCGAGTGATAGACAGACGCGAGCGACAGAAGCGAGCGACAGACGCGAGCGACAGAAGCGAGCGACAGACAGACGCGAGCGACAGACGCGAGCGACAGGCGCGAGTGATAGACAGAAGCGAGCGATAGACAGAAGCGAGCGATAGACAGAAGCGAGCGACAGACGCGAGCGACAGACGCGAGCGATAGACAGACGCGAGCGAGCGACAGACGCGAGCGATAGACAGACGCGAGCGATAGACAGACGCGAGCGACAGACAGACGCGAGCGACAGAAGCGAGCGACAGACAGAAGCGAGCGACAGACAGAAGCGAGCGACAGAAGCGAGCGACAGACAGGAGCGATAGACAGACGCGAGCGACAGACAGACGCGAGCGACAGAAGCGAGCGACAGACAGAAGCGAGCGACAGACAGAAGCGAGCGACAGAAGCGAGCGACAGACAGAAGCGACAGACAGAAGCGAGCGACAGAAGCGAGCGACAGACAGAAGCGAGCGATAGACAGAAGCGAGCGATAGACAGAAGCGAACGACAGAAGCGAGCGATAGACAGAAGCGAGCGACAGAAGCGAGCGATAGACAGAAGCAAGCGACAGACGCGAGCGACAGACAGAAGCGAGCGACAGACGCGAGCGACAGAAGCGAGCGATAGACAGAAGCGAGCGACAGAAGCGAGCGACAGAAGCGAGCGACAGAAGCGAGCGACAGACGCGAGCGATAGACAGAAGCAAGCGACAGACGCGAGCGACAGACAGAAGCGAGCGACAGACGCGAGCGACAGACGCGAGCGACAGAAGCGAGCGATAGACAGAAGCGAGCGACAGAAGCGAGCGACAGAAGCGAGCGATAGACAGAAGCGAGCGACAGAAGCGAGCGACAGAAGCGAGCGATAGACAGAAGCGAGCGACAGAAGCGAGCGATAGACAGAAGCGAGCGACAGAAGCGAGCGACAGACAGAAGCGAGCCATAGACAGACGCGAGCAACAGACACACGCGAGCGACAGAAGCGAGCGACAGACAGACGTGAGCGACAGACAGAAGCGAGCGACAGACAGACGCGAGCGACAGAAGCGAGCGACAGACAGAAGCGAGCGACAGAAGCGAGCGATAGACAGAAGCGAGCGACAGACAGAAGCGAGCGACAGACAGAAGCGAGTGACAGACAGAAGCGAGCGACAGACAGAAGCGAGCGATAGACGCGAGCGATAGACAGACGCGAGCGATAGACAGAAGCGAGCGACAGACAGAAGCGAGCGATAGACAGAAGCGAGCGATAGACAGAAGCGAACGACAGAAGCGAGCGATAGACAGAAGCGAGCGACAGAAGCGAGCGATAGACGCGAGCGATAGACAGAAGCAAGCGACAGAAGCGAGCGACAGACGCGAGCGATAGACAGAAGCAAGCGACAGACGCGAGCGACAGACAGAAGCGAGCGACAGACGCGAGCGACAGAAGCGAGCGACAGAAGCGAGCGACAGAAGCGAGCGATAGACAGAAGCGAGCGACAGAAGCGAGCGATAGACAGAAGCGAGCGATAGACAGAAGCGAACGACAGACAGAAGCGAGCGATAGACAGAAGCGAACGACAGAAGCGAGCGATAGACAGAAGCGAGCGACAGAAGCGAGCGACAGAAGCGAGCGATAGACAGAAGCGAGCGACAGAAGCGAGCGATAGACAGAAGCGAGCGACAGAAGCGAGCGACAGACAGAAGCGAGCGATAGACAGAAGCGAACGACAGAAGCGAGCGATAGACAGAAGCGAGCGACAGAAGCGAGCGACAGACAGAAGCGAGCGAACGACAGAAGCGAACGACAGAAGCGAGCGATAGACAGAAGCGAGCGACAGAAGCGAGCGATAGACGCGAGCGATAGACAGAAGCAAGCGACAGACAGAAGCGAGCGACAGAAGCGAGCGATAGACAGAAGCAAGCGACAGAAGCGAGCGACAGAAGCGAGCGATAGACGCGAGCGACAGACGCGAGCGACAGAAGCGAGGCTGACACACATGTATGTATATATATATATATATATATATATATATATTTTTTTATTTTTTCTGTAAATTCTCACTTCTTGCGTTGTTTTTTGCCTCTTCACGATGACTTGCTTAATTTAGTCCCAATTTGTAAGTCGCTTTGGACAAAAGCGTCTGCTAAATGACTAAATGTAAATGTAAATGTATGAGTTAGGGTGCTGTCAGTGGCTGGAGACTTTTTTTTAAATCGCTGGTGAGGAAAGAGTTAATTTTAAGTTTCCTCAATGCATCAATTCTGTTGATTTATATTAGATTCATTTTTGAATCGTAGATCAATATTTCTATAGCGTTTAAACAGTACAGATCATTTCAAGCTTCACAGAAATGAACAGGAAAATATCAGAATCAATGATGCAAACGAATTCAGATTCTGCTCTAGAAGACAGTCATGATTCAGTTCAGTTCAGGTTCAGTTCTCATCTGATTGTGTCAGTGCAGTCAGACCAATAATATCACTGAATATTAACTCTTTCCACTCCAGCAGTTTTTTTTGTTTTTGTTCTCAAGAAAAGCTGAGAAAATCGTGTTTTTGTCAAAGACTACATGTGCGTCAGCAATGCTTCTATTGCTCGTTTCTGCTTCTTTTTCACATGTCCTTTGATCTGGAGATTTTCTACTCTTTTAGAAGTTATAGCGCCCCCTACAGTATCACTAAGAAAATTCTGTCAATGGAGTGGAAAGAGTTAAGTGTACATAATATCTAAACATGAAATCAGTTAAAGGGGACATATCATGGAAATCTGACTTTTCCCATGTGTAAGTGCTATAATCTATAATCGGAGCTTCTACCAACACAGAAAACATGAAAAGTGAAACCCAGTAACTGTGTTCTGGTGAGCCTTTCTCTGCAAGCATGTTATAAAATAAGCCGATCCGATTTCCTGAGTCTCTCCGTAAGGCTGCACTCGCTACTGGTTATTCTGGGATTCTGGATGAGGGAGATTGGCCTGTTTTGTTATCGCTGGAGTTTCTGAAAAGGGGCAAATTTGACAAGCTATAATATTTGAGCTGAAATTTCACAGACACATTCTGGGGACTCCGTAGATTTATATTACATCTGGTGAAAAGGGGCCTTTAATCAAATGTCACCTTTAATAAAGAATTGTGAATGGTATTGAATGGTTCTGAGGTCATGGATGGACTAGATTCACAGAAAGCGACCCGCACATCTAACCAGCTCTGTGTTCATCAGGTCCGGCGGCCGACGGCGCGTTCACAGCTCAGCTTCTGCCCGGAGGCTTCAGACCCGCCGCCGCGTTTAAAGAGGAACCCGGTCAGAACCAGAACCAGGGCTTCGGTCAGCACAGGCCATACGAGGACAGGCTCTCGGATCAGAGCGACCCGGACGAGAAGAGGCTGCTGGGAACGACACAGAGTCCGTACGTTTCTCTGAACCTCCACCATGTTCTGTCCAAACGCGGCTCTTTCCCACCCGGACCCTGCGCTCTGAGCGAGGAGGGGAACCCGTACCTGTACCGGACCCAGAGCGCTCCCGACGGACACCGGCCGTACCTGTACCGGACCCAGAGCCCTGGTCCCGACGGACACCGCGCTCCTCACTGCATCGGCACGTCGGTCATCATCAGCAACGAAAGGTGACGCGCCGTCCGATCACACTGACCTCCGACCTCTTCTACTGTTTTACGCAAAGCTGCAGATGTTCTGATCACACATAAAGCAACGTCAGGTATGGAATATATTTTTTCCCGTTGTGCAGCCAGTTCAACGGGATACTAGAGCCATCCTCTCCGGAATACCCAGGAAGAAGCTTAACTACGTTTCGGTGATTCAGGGTCTCCAGATGAACAGTGACGTTCACTAAACTCACAGATATGCAAGTGACATAATGATCCACATATTGTATTTGAAACATGCTTTTGTGCCATTATTTACCAAATGAAAACATTTAATCTATTTTAACATTTAAAAGCAAACTTTCAGCAGGACTTCTGTAACTACAGACACATTTCAGAATTGAAGTGTTGATTACAGCCTCCTCATCTGTCATTGGTCAGTTGGACTGATAGTCCCGCCCCAGACTCACGTGATTGGACAGATCAGAGTTTCACTCTTCAGGATGTTAAACCACCAATGACTCTGAAGATTAAACTGATTAACACAATGGCCCGGTTTCACAGACGAGGCTTAGATTAAGCCAGGATTAGGCCTTAGTTCAATTAGGGCATTTAAGGAGCTTTTATAAACGTGCCTTAGAAAAAAACATTACTGATGTGCATCTTGAGACAAAACAACGGCACTGACATGTTTTAAGAGATGCTTTCAGTCTCAAACATGCATTTTAGTCTGCATTAGTTTAAGCCTGGTCTGTGAAACCAGGGGAATGTGTCATAATTCAGCTTTAAATGAAGAACTTTTAAACATTGCCTTTCATACTTGAGCTGGAATGATATGATTTCTGTGGACATCTGAAGAAAAACAATAATTTATTTGGTCCGGTTTTCTGTTGTTGAACAACCAATCTCTGATATTTCGCTGCTATCATCAAGCGATGGCATGTTTACTGGCGTCGACCACATCATAGCTTGATTATTTATGATCTGACTTTTGCAGGTTTACTAAAATGTCTATTACTAGTTTGCTTAGAAACTCAATAAACATGAGGTGACACGTGTGAGCGTCTCCCAGCAACAAAATGTCTGTCAAAAAGCAATGATTCTCAAAAGCTTCATTATTAATGTTATTATTGTTGGCGCAGGAACTTTCATCTCCGATTCCATTTGAGAAAAGCCGTTTGATAAAGATCTAATACTCCTCAGACGAGGGTTAATACTGGCTCTGTTTGTTTGCGGAGGAAGACTCTGGAGGAAGAGCACACAGTCTCTGGGGAGAGGAGATGAATCTGGTATTAGAGATGATAGATGTGTGTTGACCTTCTGACCTCCAGCTGAAATTGTTTAACAGGATATTGTGGATCTGAGAGCTATTTGCTTAATGATTTCTAAAGGCTGAGCAGTTTAGAGCCGCGGACGCCTGAAGAGTCGCATCCATGATCGAACACTGATCGCTGCGAGTGTGAGGAAGTGGCCGAGGATTAATGTGTGTGTAATGAAGTGAAAGATCTCAGAGTTTAGAGAATGGAGGAATATTTTCACCTCATCAAGACGGGAGACGAAATTGAAACACGAGGTGTGGATGATGGATGAGCTGCGAGATGTAGAGGGAGGATGAGCGAGACACTGCCAGTACACACACACACACACACACACTCACGACACAGACACTCACTCACTCACAAACACACACACGCCACTCACTCGCACACACGCCACTCACTCACACGCGCACACACACACACTCGCACACACACACACACACACACACACTCGCACACACACACTCGCACACACTCGCACACACACACACACAAACACACACACGCCACTTACTCGCACACACACACGCCACTTACTCGCACACACACACTCGCACACACGCCACTCACTCACACTCGCGCACACACACACACACACACTCGCACACACACACTCGCACACACACACACACACACACTCGCACACACACACACACACTCACGACACAGACACTCACTCACAAACACACACACGCCACTCACTCGCACACACACACTCGCACACACGCCACTCACTCACACGCGCACACACACACTCGCGCACACACACACACACTCGCACACACTCGCACACACGCACACTCGCACGCACTCGCACACTCACACACACACACTCGCACACTCACACACACACACTCGCACACACACACTCGCACACACACACTCGCACACACACACTCGCACACACACACTCGCACACACACACTCGCACACACACACTCGCACACACACACTCGCACACACACACTCGCACACACACACTCGCGCACACACACTCGCGCGCACACACACTCGCGCGCACACACACTCGCACACACACACACTCACTCACGAACACACACACTCACTACACAGACACTCACTCACAAACACACACTCACTCACACTCACGACACACTCACTCACACACACGACACAGACACTCACTCACTCACTCACAAACACACACACACACACACACACACACACACACACACACACACACACACACACACACACACACACACACACTCACTCACTCACTCACACACTCACAGCACTTCACTGAACACACACACACGACATGTCAGTCACAATCATTTTATTTCATTTTGTACAGTTCAGGAATGTGTTCTTTAAAAGCGATCATCCATATATCAGTTTACAAATCATGGATCATTACAAAATATTGAGTGATATTGACAGATTTAACACCACCTGATTTATGAACAAACAAATCACCTCAAAATCTAAAGAGAAGTAACAATTAAAAGTTTTAACAAGTGTCAGTCAGAGAACGAGAGTTAGTTAGACAGTAAAGCTCAGCCTCTCCTCGGATCACGCTCTCCCGTCCGCTCCTCAGATCGACTCCAGGGAAACTCCTCTATCCGGAAGAATCACAGAAACCTCGTCATCTTTCTGCTTATTCAAATCAATGTCTGTGTTTTTCGTTGAGAAGGACGAGTGTGATGTGTGTGTTCTCTGTAATGTTACTGTAAACTCTGAATGAGACTGAAGAGGAAGATATTGCTCATACTAAAGCTCATGTACAGGAGGAGGAGGCGTGTGTGAAAGTCAGTGTTTACAGAATAAATGTTATTCTGAAGAAAAGATGATGTCAGTGTCAGAGATTCACGTTTGTTCTGGCTGGATCAGGCGACGCGACGGCAGCAGGACGAGTGGAGAACAGCATCATCTCTCTGTCTGAGACGCTCCTGCTGAAAGAACTGATGATGTTTGATCTGAATCTTCATCTGCTCTTGATCACCACGAGGTTCTTCATCATGTCAAAGGAGTTTCCGTCCGGCTGCAGCGCCACGACCTCGTCTCCTGCTGACACCTGCAGGAACCCACTCTCATCCAGACCCTGAACCTCAGCCTCCGGCCCGTCCTCGCTCCACAGACGCACACGCGTGCCCCTGAAACACACACACACACACACACACACGTCAGGCCCCTGAAACACACACACACGTCAGGCCCCTGAAACACACACGCGTCAGGCCCCTGAAACACACACGCGTCAGGCCCCTGAAACACACACGCGTCAGGCCCCTGAAACACACACGCGTCAGGCCCCTGAAACACACACACACGTCAGGCCCCTGAAACACACACGCGTCAGGCCCCTGAAACACACACACGTCAGGCCCCTGAAACACACACGCGTCAGGCCCCTGAAACACACACGCGTCAGGCCCCTGAAACACACACGCGTCAGGCCCCTGAAACACACACACGTCAGGCCCCTGAAACACACACACACACACACACACACACGTCAGGCCCCTGAAACACACACACACGTCAGGCCCCTGAAACACACACGCGTCAGGCCCCTGAAACACACACGCGTCAGGCCCCTGAAACACACACGCGTCAGGCCCCTGAAACACACACGCGTCAGGCCCCTGAAACACACACACACGTCAGGCCCCTGAAACACACACGCGTCAGGCCCCTGAAACACACACGCGTCAGGCCCCTGAAACACACACGCGTCAGGCCCCTGAAACACACACACACGTCAGGCCCCTGAAACACACACGCGTCAGGCCCCTGAAACACACACGCGTCAGGCCCCTGAAACACACACGCGTCAGGCCCCTGAAACACACACGCGTCAGGCCCCTGAAACACACACGCGTCAGGCACCTGAAACACACACGCGTCAGGCACCTGAAACACACACACGTCAGGCCCCTGAAACACAAACACATCAGGCCCCTGAAACACACACACACACACACACACACACACACACGTCAGGCCCCTGAAACACACACGCGTCAGGCCCCTGAAACACACACGCGTCAGGCCCCTGAAACACACACGCGTCAGGCCCCTGAAACACACACGCGTCAGGCCCCTGAAACACACACACGCGTCAGGCCCCTGAAACACACACACGTCAGGCCCCTGAAACACACACGCGTCAGGCCCCTGAAACACACACGCGTCAGGCCCCTGAAACACACACGCGTCAGGCACCTGAAACACACACACGTCAGGCCCCTGAAACACAAACACATCAGGCCCCTGAAACACACACACACACACACACACACACACACACACGTCAGGCCCCTGAAACACACACGCGTCAGGCCCCTGAAACACACACGCGTCAGGCCCCTGAAACACACACGCGTCAGGCCCCTGAAACACACACGCGTCAGGCCCCTGAAACACACACGCGTCAGGCCCCTGAAACACACACACGCGTCAGGCCCCTGAAACACACACACGCGTCAGGCCCCTGAAACACAAACACATCAGGCCCCTGAAACACACACACACACACACACACGTCAGGCCCCTGAAACACACACGCGTCAGGCCCCTGAAACACACACACACGTCAGGCCCCTGAAACACACACGCGTCAGGCCCCTGAAACACACGCGTCAGGCCCCTGAAACACACGCGTCAGGCCCCTGAAACACACACGCGTCAGGCCCCTGAAACACACGCGTCAGGCCCCTGAAACACACGCGTCAGGCCCCTGAAACACACGCGTCAGGCCCCTGAAACACACACGCGTCAGGCCCCTGAAACACACGCGTCAGGCCCCTGAAACACACGCGTCAGGCCCCTGAAACACACACGCGTCAGGCCCCTGAAACACACACGCGTCAGGCCCCTGAAACACACACGCGTCAGGCCCCTGAAACACACACGCGTCAGGCCCCTGAAACACACACGCGTCAGGCCCCTGAAACACACACGCGTCAGGCCCCTGAAACACACACGCGCGTCAGGCCCCTGAAACACACACGCGCGTCAGGCCCCTGAAACACACACGCGCGTCAGGCCCCTGAAACACACACACACGCGCGTCAGGCCCCTGAAACACACGCGCGTCAGGCCCCTGAAACACACGCGCGTCAGGCCCCTGAAACACACGCGCGTCAGGCCCCTGAAACACACGCGCGTCAGGCCCCTGAAACACACACACACACACGTCAGGCCCCTGAAACACACACACACGTCAGGCCCCTGAAACACAAACATACACACACACGTCAGGCCCCTGAAACACAAACATACACACACACGTCAGGCCCCTGAAACACACACACATCAGGCCCCTGAAACACACACACACACACACACACACACACACGTCAGGCCCCTGAAACACACACACATCAGGCCCCTGAAACACACACACATCAGGCCCCTGAAACACACACACACACACACACACACACGTCAGGCCCCTGAAACACACACACATCAGGCCCCTGAAACACACACACATCAGGCCCCTGAAACACACACACATCAGGCCCCTGAAACACACACACATCAGGCCCCTGAAACACACACACATCAGGCCCCTGAAACACACACACACACGTCAGACCCCTGAAACACACACACACACGTCAGGCCCCTGAAACACACACACACACACACACACACACACACACACACGTCAGGCCCCTGAAACACACACGTCAGGCCCCTGAAACACACACACACACACGTCAGGCCCCTGAAACACACATACACACATCAGGCCCCTGAAACACACACACACACACACACACACGTCAGGCCCCTGAAACACACACACACACACACGTCAGGCCCCTGAAACACACACACACACGTCAGACCCCTGAAACACACACACACACACGTCAGGCCCCTGAAACACACACACACACACACACGTCAGGCCCCTGAAACACACACACACACACACACACGTCAGGCCCCTGAAACACACACACACACACGTCAGGCCCCTGAAACACACACACACACACACACACACACACACGTCAGGCCCCTGAAACACACACACACACACACGCACACACACACACACACACACACGTCAGGCCCCTGAAACACACACACACACACACACACACACACACACACACGCGTCAGGCCCCTGAAACACACACGCGTCAGGCCCCTGAAACACACACGCGTCAGGCCCCTGAAACACACACGCGTCAGGCCCCTGAAACACACACGCGTCAGGCCCCTGAAACACACACGCGTCAGGCCCCTGAAACACACACACACACACGTCAGGCCCCTGAAACACACACGCGTCAGGCCCCTGAAACACACACACACACACACGTCAGGCCCCAGAAACACACACACACACACGTCAGGCCCCTGAAACACACACGCGTCAGGCCCCTGAAACACACACACACACACACGTCAGGCCCCAGAAACACACACACACACACGTCAGGCCCCTGAAACACACACACGTCAGGCCCCTGAAACACACACTCACACGTCAGCAGGGGCGGATCTAGAAAAATATTTATGGGGTGGCGAGAGGGGGGCAGGAATTTTTGAGGGGTGGCAAAATATGGCATACGTATATATACTGAATTTAATCACAGTTAAATTGGCCATAACTTTTAATTTGTTGCTGCCAATAGGGATGGGTATCATTCGGTACTACTACTCTTACCAATAGGCCTACTCCTTATCGATCCGGTACTTTAACGGTATTCTTATCGGTTCTTTTTGTTATATTAAAAAAATATATAAAAAAATTTAGAACACAATTAATATTGTTTTATATTTTTAAATCTAAAATAAATATCTATAGCAAAAGAAAAAGCAATGCTTTAACAAAACAAATAAAACGTACGTTATGCAGAAGGGTGCAGGCTTTTGTTTTATATCCAGAAGACATAGGACACCAAAAACAGTACAAACACATGGTCAAACAAAAAAAAGTATACAATTAAACAAATATACAAATTATATATCCAGTGCTTTAATTTCAGTAATGTCCACTGACATCTGTTCAGGAGTAATATGGGCTAAAAAGACATCTAATAAAGTCAGATTTAAAATAACACTGCATAGTTTATCATAGATAGATTAAAGCTTATATCATTCAAGAGCTGCGACTGATTTTCTCCTTGTCTTTTGTTATTTGATTCACATTAATGGAGGTTTATTAGACTGCTGCCTCTTTAAGACCAAATGCAGATCTAATCATTATTACGCATCATATTTTCTCCCAACTATTAAATCCCATACTTAATCCTATTGTATTTGTTATTTCCCCAGTTGTAACCTAGTTTCATTGCTGTAATATCTGAGAGGAATTGGATGTAATAGGACTGCTTAGCTAATCAAATCGATCTCCTAACTGGCTCTGTATTGTGTGTTGTAACGTAACGTCGGCGTAACGGCGACCATCAATAAACGTTATGGATACAAACAATATTTTATATTTTTTATTAAGCTGTTCTTGTCTTTACTAAAATAAAAATTAGGCTAATCAAAGGGAAGATTGCTCACGAGGGAGCGATTTGACCGCTGATTTTGGCTAACGTAATAGACTCGCTGTTTTTGCTGATGCTGAATCGTCTTTAGCATACAATACATTCATTACAAATGTAACTTTAAGTTAAACGTGTATTTAAACTACACCTGGGGAAACTCACTTCACCTTCAGAGGCTCTGGGGCAGCTCAGTCTCTCCAGTCGGGTTGCAGGACACTGCGTACTGCAGAGAGATGCACTGTGCTGCCCAGACTGCCCTGCTGCCACTGGTGAAATTTCATTTTCACGGGGGTCGCTGCCGTGCTGGTGATGGGTGAAACCATTGTGAGGGGGAGGGGATTCCAAATCGGCGATTTCTGTTTGAGAAGAGTTTGTTGCGGGTCTCCTTGGCCTTCAGCGTGTAGGCTATGAACATAAAATATACTTAAAAAATATGATCTGATTTATAAATGGGGTGGCAACAGGGGTGGCAAGACTGTATCCCAGGGGTGGCAGCTGCCACCCTTTGCCACCCCATAGATCCGCCACTGCACGTCAGGCCCCTGAAACACACACACTCTTTTCTTTGAAAATCTTCAGGTGGTTCAACTACCGTTCCAGTGTTAAAAGACAATTGAACATTTTGCAGTCAACTGAAAGAAAAGTACGTGACACACTTTACCCTCCAGCGGAGCACCAGTCATTGTGTAATAACAGCATTATTCCCTGTATAAAGTGTCGACCTGCAACTGTTCCCGCACAGAGCCATTTCTGCTTGACACACAGCATAAACTTAAACTTAGTTTGTTGATATAAACTGATGTATGTGAGTTGCTTCATTGATGTTAAATAATATAAAACAAAATAAGTTCATTTAGATGTTACCATGTTTTATTCTTCATTTCTACACAAGTTAAAGTGCACATGTTAGATCTGAGCAGCGTGAGCATGTTACAGTGATGTCACACACATCTCCTGTTAGACGGTGAAGTGCGACGCCTGTTCGGTTGCCTTTACATTTAGCAATATTTCATATTCTGACTCTGAATGTAATTGCAAATGTTCATAATAACATTAAAGCACCAGTTCTTGCCATAAAATAAATATTGTGATGACAAGAAATGGCAAAGCAACCAAACGTGTCGCACTTTACGCTCCATCACCCTTACCCTCCATCACCCTTACCCTCCATCACCCTAACCCTCCATCACCCTTACCCTCCATCACCCTAACCCTCCATCACCCTTACCCTCCATCACTCTTACCCTCCATCACCCTAACCCTCCATCACCCTAACCCTCCATCACCCTTACCCTCTAAAAACCTAACCCTCCATCACCCTGACCCTCCATCACCCTGACCCTCCATCACCCTGACCCTCCATCACCCTTACCCTCCATCACCCTAACCCTCCATCCCCCTTACCCTCCATCACCCTTACCCTCCATCCCCCTTACCCTCCATCCCCCTTACCCTCCATCACCCTGACCCTCCATCACCCTGACCCTCCATCACCCTGACCCTCCATCACCCTTACCCTCCATCACCCTTACCCTCCATCACCCTTACCCTCCATCACCCTTACCCTCCATCACCCTAACCCTCCATCCCCCTTACCCTCCATCCCCCTTACCCTCCATCACCCTTACCCTCCATCCCCCTTACCCTCCATCACCCTTACCCTCCATCACCCTTACCCTCCATCACCCTTACCCTCCATCACCCTAACCCTCCATCACCCTTACCCTCCATCACCCTTACCCTCCATCACCCTTACCCTCCATCACTCTTACCCTCCATCACCCTAACCCTCCATCACCCTAACCCTCCATCACCCTAACCCTCCATCACCCTTACCCTCTAAAAACCTAACCCTCCATCACCCTTACCCTCCATCACCCTTACCCTCCATCACCCTTACCCTCCATCACCCTTACCCTCCATCACCCTGACCCTCCATCACCCTGACCCTCCATCACCCTTACCCTCCATCACCCTTACCCTCCATCACCCTAACCCTCCATCCCCCTTACCCTCCATCCCCCTTACCCTCCATCCCCCTTACCCTCCATCACCCTTACCCTCCATCCCCCTTACCCTCCATCACCCTTACCCTCCATCACCCTTACCCTCCATCACCCTTACCCTCCATCACCCTTACCCTCCATCACCCTTACCCTCCATCACCCTTACCGTCTATCAAAGACGTTGAGTTCAGTGGATTAAGCTGAACATGTTCAGTCAGTCAGTATAGGGTTAGGTTAGTATAAGCTATAGAGTGTTGAGTCCTGACCGGGAATAGTGCGACTCCTGTCTATATTTTCCTATCGATGGCAGTTTTATTTAATTTTAATCTGGTTGAGATATATTTTTACATCTGTTCTGGTTTCTGGTGGATTTAAATTTGTGATGCAAAGTTGTAAACTAGAAAGTTTTAGCCTTTTTTTCTTTTCTTTCACAAGCTCCCAGTTTGCACATATATCAGCTCTAAACTGGCCAAATATCATCCATATGTAGAATTATGCATAAATGATTTATGGTATCTTACATTCTAAGCTGTATATTTACAACAACAAAAAAATTCGTAGAATGTTTTAGCATTAGAGTGGAATAAAAATGTAAATAATTAAAAAAAAATCTATAATTGGCTGAATAGTAAAAAAAAAAAGAAAGTTTCCTTAAGTTATCAGCCCGTTAGCCCGGGACACACCAAACCGAAGCCAGAACTAGCGCTGATGAAAGCCGACACTGTCGTCGCCTGGGTCGGGGGTAAGCTGCACCTGAACACACGAGAGAATGACAGCCGACTGTCAGCTAGCGTACGCGTTCAACTAGCGTGTGTGTTCTGCGCCTGCGTGTGAATGAGACAACTGTCTATTCCTGCAGATATGTTCATCTATATTCATCATTCAGAAAGGGAAACCGACGCTGCAGAAACACACACCATGAACAAAGCAGTGTGTGTGCTTACCGTTAGAATATCAATCCTGCTAAACACTTTCTTTATTCCACTGCGCTCATGCTAAAACTGAACACTCAGGTAAGACGATGTAACATAGATCAGCTTCTGTGCCGTTTTAGCTTCTTTGCTGAACAGCCGATCAGAGTTCCCTCTCTCACCGACGGCGATACAACATGTCGAATCGGACGAAAGAAAGCCGACGAGGACCAGTTTCAGCCGACGGTGCGGAACCGTGCGGAACACACAGAGAAAACTGAGTCGGCTTGATGTGTCTCAGGGACAGCGAGCCTTCAAACAATAGAGGAGTGTGAACGACATGTGTTAATGAGCCATTACAGTTCCTGCTCCAGCCTACAGGGGCACTGCTGAGTATGGACTCACACACACACACACACACACACACACACACACACACACACACACACACCTGTAGGTCCCCACTTGGGCAAAAATGTTAAACATTCACCAGAGTGTTTTCTACTTGATTTGAACATGTTTTAAAGCATGACCAACAGGGTTAGGGTTAGGACCCCTCGGCGGGCCCCTGTTAGATAGGTGGACAAGCACACACACACTCACCCGTGCACCCAGCGGCTGTAGTAGAGCGGCAGCAGTGTCTCTGAGCCGCGCTCCTGGAAGTCTGAGACGAAGCGCTCCAGCAGTGTGACGGATCGGGCGATGAGCTGCTCCGGCTCCAGCGGCTCCAGACTGCGGTTCTGCTCGCGGTTCTGCTGACGCACCAGGTCGTTGATGCAGACTGTCGGGTTGCTGTTGCTCACGTTGAAGCCGCAGCCTGAGGGAAACAGGAGAGACGTCAAGCGTGACACTGATGATGCGGTGCTAACTGTAACCCGAGCGAGACGCACCGATCCGAAGGCTGAAGCTCTGACCCGTCAGGCTGGAGTTCACCAGAACCCCGCCCAGCTTCATCAGGTTACTGTAGTAGATGTCATTGGGCCACTTCAGCCGCAGGTCCACGTCCTGCACACACACACACACACACACACTCACATGAGGAACATCTCAGGCAATCTGTCAAACGACAGCAATATTCTCTTTAACTACAGCAGAACGAGGAATGTGAGTCATGTGATTCGCCGCTTCACCTCGAAGGTGTGTGTGTGTTCAGTGCAGTGTTCATTTTGACAACAAATTTTGATTTAGGCCACATCCACACGAAGCCAGAGCTTTCCCTATCCGATATTTTTTTTTCCCGTTCAAAAAAAAAATTCCGTAAACACGGCGTCGTCTCAAGAAATATCTGCGTACACACGAAACCACTGAAACCGACTCAAAACGATGTAGTATACATGCCAGACCAGTATGTGGCGCTGTAATTCTGCCACAGAGATACACTAAAAAACGGAGAAGAAGACTTAAAGCATGCGCATAAACCTTGCGCGCTGTATACTATGGCTGTATACAACAATAATATTAGGCAAAGTAGCTTCTTTTTTTCTTTTCTTTTTTAATCAAGAACTTTGTTGAACAATATGAAAAACCATAAATGTAGTTGCTGTGACTTAAAGTGTAAGTTGCAGGTTAAATTTTTCACGAAGATAATACAATGTGTTTATTAAACATAAAGATAAGAACCGCCCACCATTGTTTTTTATACCAAAATGCTGATATAATATGAAAAGTTGGCACTTTTAACAGTGGTTTTAACCGCTCCCTTCCACTAGATGGGGCGTGACGTCATAAGAGGAACTCACTGGTAGAGTTACCGTGCGCTAGCAGCTATATTCGCCTTACATAACTTCAGAAAAGTTGGTTGTATGTTTTATTTGATAAAAAATAATAGTAATAATGCAGTAATAATCTCCGTTAATAATCTGCGTTAATAATCTGTTACAAAGAACTTTATTATATTGAATATTAATCAAAAATTATTCACACCTTCACAAAATCCAAATATTCAGTGTAAGAGTAAAAATGACATAACATTATTTATAGTAAGTTTATTTGATTCACAGCTTATTTACAGTTTTGACCTCAACAACCCAACTGCATTTACCGCAAACAGTAAACTAAAAAGATTGTTTTGGTTGAATCGGTTTAAAGGAGTCATTCGTGAATCGGACGTGTCATTAGCGGACTTGTACACGTTGAGTGATTATCCCGGCAGTTAGGACATCGCACAAGATTTGTCAACACAGAAAACATTTCATCATAGTTTTGTTTTGTTTACTGAAAGTGTTTCTCATGTCAGCTGAATGGGCGGAACGCTTTTCAGAGAAGATAAGGCAACGGAATTTTTTTTTTTTTTTTTAGCACAACACCCAGCAGTAATTCAGGAAAAAAATACCTGAATGCTCCACATGAAACTTCGGTCTTCCGATCTTTTATCATCGTGTCAATTCTCAATTGATTTTGATTAATATGCTCGAGGGAGCGAGAGAGAGCAAGATAGTTTGAAGACGGTGAGGGTGCGTGCGCGCGTGACACGTGAGTGACAGGAGGGAGAGCAGGGAAAGGAAATGCAGCTGAATGAACACGCTGCGTGTTTTAAATAGCATAAAAAAAATGTTATAACGAAACGCAATTTTTGGCGGCCGGTGTTGATTCTGTGGCGCACCGCCACGAATTAGTCTATGTGTGGGAAACACTGACGTTTGAGGCGTCGATGAGACTAGCGATTGATGCCTGTGCAGTGTGTGCATCTCTACAGCTCTGATTTGGACTGACTTACTGTAAGTAAATAATGTCTTCAGTCGTTGTCCCTCCTTGCTATTCTACATGACGGAAATATTTTGAAAAGACTTGCTTGTTCCGTTATATTATCCGGGTTAAGTTTGCACCAGGCTAGACTAGCTCTAACGTAGCTAACGTTACTCACCAGGACACCTGGCCAACCCTCCACTAATTCTCCTCACACCAAGCATTAATAACTCTTTGAGTGCCATGGCTCCCCTCTCTCATGCCTGACCAGTTAAAAATTGTAGGGCTGTGGTCCATAAAGAATTTGATGGTTTCCCACATCCTCAGTCGTTCTCCAAATAGCCATAATACAGTAGGAATCTAGCAGAGTATGGGTTGCGAGTTCCTCTTGTGACGTCATCACCCAGTAACTGAAAAAACACGCTACCTTTGAAGAAACCCCAATAAATGTTATTTTAACGCATTTTAAGACAGAAATAATTAAATATATACATATAGAGCACTTTAATTTGCACATTAATTGGCTGTGGTGGTTAACCTGCAACTTACACTTTAACAGTGTCTGACTAGTTGACATTTGGTGGGATGA
>NC_138723.1:32712170-32717170 GCF_965113295.1 Leuciscus leuciscus | reverse complement strand
AGCCCTGAAGATGAATAAAGAAATGTATTTTGTGTGGCTTGTTTTGTATAAGATGAGGCTAGAAACAGCAGATTGTGTGTTCAGTGGCAGAACTACTGTGAACGGCTTCAGACCGAAGCTCAGAGTGCGACACACACACACACACACACACACACACACACACACACACACACACACACACACACACACAGAACGACGGACAGAACTACAGCGAAGCTCTCAGAGAGTTCCTCGCTCGCGTCTTTGTCCCGCAGAAATCAATCCCTCTCAGATTAACATGTAAAGAGGCATCAAATTAATTTCAGCAACACAAATATGAGCTCAGCGTGGATCACACACACACACACACACACACTAATGCTCTTAGCGGCTCAATGAGGCTCAGTTAATCTCATTGTGAAAGCCGCTCGTCTGCAGCTTTAGAGAAGAAACGTCTCAGTAACGCCTGAAAGAGAGACGGAAGAAAAGACGCACCATTAGTAATTAAGACACAAACAATGACGGAATCTCTGGTCTCTCACTGCAGAGACACACACATGATTAAAGAAGAGCCACAGATTCACACGATCCACCCGAGAACAAGATCGGCTCTATAGAGTCGCTTTACAGCCGGATCTGAGATTCTCTCAAAGTGGCCTTCAAACACAAAGACAGGTGTGTGTGTGATGTCGGACAGGTCATGAACTGAAGATCAGCTGTAATGATGTGAAGGAAGAGAAGAAGCTTTCAGATGCTGGATGACTATAGAGTGCACAGTGTAAGTGTGTGACGAGGGACTGCAGGAATATGACACACATCAGTGTGTGTCGCTGAAAGAGGATTTTCAGCTATTAGCATAAGTTTATTAGTATTGATCAGGCAGGGGCATAAAAGTGATGATCGATCCGTCTAACTCTAATCTGTAAATGTGATTAATTGGGAAAATCCTGTTTCAGGAGGAGCTGCAGAAATTACCATCTTCAAACAAGAGCTGATCAATCAGTTTCTGCTATTAGTACAACACACACACACACACTGAACTAGGGTGTGCGATATATATCGTCTGCGATAATATCGTAATTGTTGTTTTAACGATGTGCGATTTGACATTGAGTATTTCCCTCACACACACACACACACACACACACACGTGTTATTTTATCCAGATATCAGCATGATAACAAATGTGATATTGAATTTATACAAGTTTAATAAACAAGAAGTTCATATTAAATGACTTACATTTTAAACACCATTTTGCCTGTTTTTGCTCTATTTCGCCCACAAAAATAGTTCCAAACAACGGCAGAACTGTACTCGCGCTGCACTGAATGAATCAGTCGAATCAATGATTCAATTACTAGGACAGATTAAGATAATCAAATGCTTCGTTCCGGAATGAATCAGCTGTTTGAACGAAACCGTTGAATCTCAATGACTCACTTATTAATGGTGACTTGCTGCCACCTACTGGTGGTTTTAATTTATTTTACATTCGAGATTGAGACGATCGCGCTTCATAAGCTCAGCTATTCTGTAGTGCTTTAAAAACATAAATCAGAATCTTACACTGTATCCTAATATGTATTGGTAGCCAACCTAAAGAAGATAACGGGAGTAACATGATCCTTCTATTTCTGCGTGTGTAACTGCAGGTTATTCATTCGTCACCTCTGATCCGCATTAAACAGTGTGTGTAAACGCATCTAAATCCGCTTCTGTTTCCGCTCTCTATTGCAAAGATGACTTTTGTTGATACTGATTTCATTTGATTGGTAACAGCCCTATTGTTTCTTATTATAATTGAATTGGAATAAATCTATAAAACTAACACAAAAGATGAAGCATGCATATAATTACGTTTAAAAAATTGCTTTATAAAAGGTAAAAATGAATTGAAACATTGGAAAAAATTATTTCTCAGATGTACACACACACACACACTGAGCTCCAGATGTACACACACACACACACACTGAGCTCCAGATGTACACACACACACACACACACACTGAGCTCCAGATGTACACACACACACACACTGAGCTCCAGATGTACACACACTGAGACTGAGCTCCAGATGTACACACACACACACACTGAGCTCCAGATGTACACACACACACACACACACACACACACACACACACACACACACACACACACACACACACACACACAGAGAAGCATCTGCTAGTGATTTGCTGTAATTGCTGCAGGGTCGCGAAGGTCAATTGGACTAATTAGCGTCCGTGATGAAGCGCTGAGCGGCTCCTTCGGTCCTTCGCTCTCGAGACGCGCTTCACAGGAACTGCCGTTTAATTCCACACGGTGTCAGTTTGGGTTTAGGATTCGCTGTTAAAACAAACACTGATTGCTACACGACAGGACGACCTCAGTGTGTGTGTGTGTGTGTGTGTGTGTGTGTGTGTTAATCACACGAGGAGAGAGAGACTTCTGACCGTCTGCTTCAGTCCAACACACACGATAAACGCAGGAAAATAAAGGGAATTAATCATCATATGGTGTTTAGTGACGAACTCTCAGATTAAAGCCTGTAATGATGGAGCTGTGGATCTCCAGTCCTTCTGTCTCTGATCGAGAGTTTACACTCTTTAATCCAGTAAAAGTCCTTTAGTACCTTAATATCAATGTTTTATTAATTGTTGGAGTCAGACTCTAAAGAATCTTCAGAATCCTGATCTCCTGGAGAGAAGATCTAAAAATGAACATTTCCTCAGATATATGAAAGCTGAACCGAACTATTAAAGGAGAACTCCGGTGAATTTTTAAGTTAATCTTGATCGTTAGACCTTTGTGAGTACTGTCTATAGAAAAAAAAACGAACCGGATCGGTGCTTGCAACGCGGAGCTGTTACAGTTAATGCCCAGAACTCCCATTCAGCTAAAACGGCAGTTATGGGGGCATTAACCTAAAGAGTGTCTTTGTGCCTCTTAACAGACACAAAATGCAATCAAAATGTCTGTCCAACATTAACAGGGCCCTTACATGACAACAAGATGCGTTTAGCAACTTAGCCATTGTTTAAACTCACCTAAATAGTGTTTTAGACGGCTAGCTGTAGTCTCACGCTGAAGTCCCGTGGGAACTCAGTTGTAGCCGGAAAAAGTGCGCGTGATTTTTTCCCCCAAACCACTTCAGCGGAAATCCCGCCCTGCAGCTGATTCTAAGGTTTTCATTGGTCATGTCAATCGTCACTGTAACCTAAACCAATTAAATCAGCTGCAGGGCGGGATTTCCGCTGAAGTGGTTTGGGGGAAAAAAATCACGCACATAGTGCAGGTGGGAGGAGCGTCGTGTTCCGGCTACAACTGAGTTCCCACGGGACTTCAGCGCGAGACTACAGCTAGCCACTATTTAGGTGAGTTTAAACAATGGCTAAGTTGCTAAACGCATCTTGTTGTCATGTAAGGGCCCTGTTCATGTTGGACAGACATTTTGATTGCATTTTGTGTCTGTTAAGAGGCACAAAGACACTCTTTAGGTTAATGCCCCCATAACTGCCGTTTTAGCTGAATGGGAGCTCTGGGCATTAACTGTAACAGCTCCGCATTGCAAGCACCGATCCGGTTCGTTTTTTTTTCTATAGACAGTACTCACAAAGGTAAAACGATCAAGATTAACTTAAGAATTCACTGGAGTTCTCCTTTAACAGTAATCTCAAATTAATAGAGTACATCATACCGCACACTCAGCTGACACACACACACACACACACACACTCATCTGATACACACACACACACTCATCTGATACACACACACCGCACACTCAGCTGACACACACACACACTCATCTGATACACACACACCGCACACTCAGCTGACACACACACTCATCTGATACACACACACACCTCGAGACTGGATTACTGTAATGCTTTATTAGCTGGTTGTCCTGCATCCTCAATAAACAAGCTACAGTTAGTCCAAAATGCCGCCGCTAGAGTTCTTACGAGATCAAGAAAATATGATCATATAACACAGATTTTATCTTCACTGCATTGGTTACCTATAAAGCTCCGTATTAATTACAAGGTATTGCTACTGACTTATAAAGCCCTAAACGGCTTAGCTCCAGTCTATTTAACGGATCTTCTATCGCCCTATAATCCATCGCGCTCTTTAAGATCACTAAATTCAAGGCTTTTGGTCATACCTAGGATATCCAGAACCACCAAAGGAGGGAGAGCATTTTCACATTTGGCTCCAAAACTCTGGAATAGTCTTCCTGATACTGTTCGTTGCTCAGACTCGCTCTCCCAGTTTAAAACTAGATTAAAGTCGCATCTCTTCAGCCAGGCATTCATATAATCCCACAGTTCAAACTACAATCCGGCCTCTAGCTCATAAATGCCAGAGGAGAACTGGCCCCCGACTGAGCCTGGGTTCTCCCAAGGTTTTTTTTCTCCATTAGGTCACCTGATGGAGTTTTAGGACACCATTAGGTCACTTGATGGAGTTTTTCGGTTCCTTGCCACTGTTGCCTTTGGCTTGCTCAGTTGGGGATATTTTGGGGATATTTAATTTAATTTTATCAATCAATAAATTCCTCTTGAAACAAACTTTGTTGTATTATTTTAATTTAATACTGTGAAGCTGCTTTGATGCAATCTGTATTGTGAAAAGCGCTATACAACTTGACTTGACTCACACACACCGAGATGAGATGTCTCCTGAGATGATCGTACACTCGTCTGACACACACACACACACACACTGAGATGAGATGTCTCCTGAGATGATCGTACACTCGTCTAACACACACACACACACACACACACACACACACACACACACACACACACACACTGAGATGAGATGTCTCCTGAGCTGATCGTACACTGGTGAACTGAGACGTGTGTAAGTGTGTAATAACTGCTGGAAGAGAGTGGGAAATCGTAGTGGATCAATAATATGTTCTTTTGTTTGTCGATGGAAAAGATTACACATATTGAAAGGTAAACTGTCTTTTTTAGAGAATATTTGGAAACCTTTTA
>NC_138723.1:32659670-32702170 GCF_965113295.1 Leuciscus leuciscus | reverse complement strand
AAAGTTGGATTGTGTGTACCATGCTGCCTTGCGCTTTGTGACGAGTGCCTCTTCACGCACTCATCATTGTACCTTGTACGAATTGGTGGGTTGGACTTCTTTGTTTCAAAGGAGAAAAATACACATGTTGATGTTTATTGCTAAGGCATTGTTAGGAAAACTACCAGTTTATATCTGTCGTCTTTTATCGTATTACACCTGTACTTATAGCACTAGATCTAGTGCTAAATTCCTTTTAAAGGTTCCGAGAGTACGTTCAGAGTTTGGTAAAACTGCCTTCTCTTCCTATGCTCCCTGGTTATGGAATGAGCTGCAGAGTATAATAATGATAGAAGCACTCCCCTCTTTAAAAGTTTTTAAAAATCTCTTATTGACCAATTTAAGGGAAACGTGTGTATGTTTGGTTAAGTAGCTTTTGTTGTTATTTCGAGTGCTGGACAAAATTTTATGAAAGATTCTGAGGTTTTTTTATGTTTGTATGTTGTTTATGTGAAACTTTCTGTGCTGCCATTTTGGCCAGGACTCCCTGGAAGAAGAGATTTTATATCTCAATGGGACTATCCTGGTAAAATAAAGGATAAATAAAATAAAAATAAAAATCTTAAAGAGCGCGATGGATTATAGGGTGATAGAAGATCCGTTAAATAGACTGGAGCTAAGCCGTTTAGGGCTTTATAAGTCAGTAGCAATACCTTGTAATTAATACGGAACTTTATAGGTAACCAATGCAGTGATGATAAAATCTGTGTTATATGATCATATTTTCTTGATCTCGTAAGAACTCTAGCGGCGGCATTTTGGACTAACTGTAGCTTGTTTATTGAGGATGCAGGACAACCAGCTAATAAAGCATTACAGTAATCCAGTCTCGAGGTCATGAATGCATGAACTAACTTTTCTGCATCAGAAACTGATAGCATATTACGTAGCTTAGCAATGTTTCTAAGGTGGAAAAAGGCTGTTTTTGTAACATATGAAATATGATTTTCAAAAGACAGGTTGCAATCGAGTATAACACCCAGGTCTTTTACTGTAGAGGATAAAGTAACAGGACATCCTATGATGTTAAAGTTGTATTGTGCGAGGTTTTGTGGGCGATTTTTTGAACCGATAAGTATTACCTCTGTCTTTATCTGGATTTAATAAAAGAAAATTACGCATCATCCAATCTTTTATATCTTTAACACACTCTGTCAATTTGGAAAATTTTGCATTTTCATCCGGCCGTGATGAAATATATATTTGAGTGTCATCAGCATAACAATGGAAACTAATTCCATGTTTCCTTATAATATTTCCAAGTGGCATCATATATATTGAGAATAACAGAGGGCCTAACACAGATCCCTGCGGCACTCCATAGTTTACTGGAGTTATGGTCGATTTTTCTCCATTTAAATAGACAAAATGGTAGCGGTCAGATAGGTATGATTTGAACCAGCTTAGTGCTTGTCCTTGAACACCAGTATAATTTTGTAGTCGATCTAAGAGTAATGTATGATCTATAGTATCGAACGCAGCACTAAGATCAAGTAAAACTAGTATTGAGATACAGCCTTGGTCAGAAGCTAAAAGTAAATCATTTGTGATTTTAACGAGCGCAGTTTCAGTGCTATGATGCGGTCTGAATCCAGACTGAAACTTTTCATAGATATCATTTTGTTGCAAGAAAGAGCCCAGTTGAGCGGACACCACTTTTTCTAATATTTTAGACATAAATGGAAGATTTGAAATGGGTCTATAATTTGCTAGATTATTATGATCTAATTGTGGTTTCTTAATGAGAGGTTTTATAACTGCCAGTTTAAATGTTCTTGGAACATGACCTAAAGATAAAGACGAGTTAATAATATTGAGGAGAGGCTCTTCCACTACAGGTAACACTTCTTTCAGTAGTTTAGTTGGTATAGGATCTAATAAACATGTTGTTGTTTTAGATGAAGTGATACGTTTATTTAACTCTTTTTGTTCTATAGTTGTAAAGCACTGTAATTGTTCTTGCGGGGTGATAATTGAAGCTGAATTATAAGGCGCGATTGAAGATTGAACGTTTACAATTGTGGTTCTGATGCTTTCTATTTTCTCAGTGAAGAAGTTCATGAAATCATTACTACTGAACTGTAACGGGATATTTTGTTCGGGTGACGTCTGTTTATTTGTTAGTCTAGCCACGGTGTTAAATAAAAACCTTGTATTGTTTTGGTTGTTTTCTATTAGTTTGCGGAGGTGCTCAGCCCTGGCCGCTTTTAGGGCCTTTTTATAACGTGACATACTGTCTTTCCACGCGATTCTAAAGACCTCTAAATTAGTATGTTTCCATTTACGCTCTAAAATACGGGTTTCTCTCTTTAAAACATGCGTAGTGTTGTTATACCATGGTGCTTTATTTTTCTCTCTGACCTTTTTTAATTTAATAGGTGCAACCACATCCAATGTTCTAGAGAGAATGGTGCTCATAGTGCTAGTTAGTTCTTCTAGTTCATCTGTTTGTTTGGGTTCAGGCAGCAGCTGAGACAGATTAGATAAGCAATTTGAGAAATTATCTATGGTGGATGGGAGGATTGTTCTGCCTGGTTGATAACGCGACGCCGCATGACATATTACAGCAGTACGTAATATGCAAGTTACCATGTAGTGATCAGTGACTTCATCACTTTGTGGAATGATATCTATATCGGTTGGATCGGTTCCATGTGATATAATTAAATCGAGTGTATGATTAAGACGATGTGTTGGTCCGGTGACGTTTTGCTTGACCCCAAATGAATTTAATAAATCTGTAAACGCAGCTCCTAACGCATCATTTGGATTATCTACGTGTATGTTAAAATCTCCAACAATTAATGCTTTATCGACATTGACTAATAGGTCTGAGAGAAAATCTGCAAACTCTTTTAGGAAATCAGCGTAAGGCCCTGGCGGTCTATATACGGTAGCCAAGGCTAGAGATAATAGGGATGTTTTTCTAACATCTAAGAGCGTAACATTTAGTACAAGTACTTCAAATGAAATAAACTTATAACCCATTTTCTGAGTAACATTTAGAATATCTCTATAAATGGTTGCAACACCGCCGCCATGACCAATCAGACGGGGCTCATGCTTATAACAGTATCCAGGAGGAGTAGACTCATTAATACCGAAATAATCATTTGGTTTAAGCCAGGTTTCAGTAAGGCAAAGTACATCGAAGCTATTATCTGTGACTATTTCATTTACAATAACTGCCTTAGGTGTGAGTGATCTAATGTTTAGAAGACCTAGCTTTAGAAATAGTTTTTGTTTACTAATAGCAACATTTTCTGTTTTAATAACAATTCGATTTTTCCTAGATCCTGCATTAGATTTATTATTTGATCTCACTAAACGAAGAATAGACACGGTTTCTATGCAATGTTCTACACTAGTATTTATATCAGTTGAATTGGTGCAGCAGAGACTATGATTTGGACTTTTGGTTACTAGTCAAAGGGTATTTAACATTTTGGAGATGTTATCCGACAGAAGATCCGCTCCGAATCTGCTTGGGTGTAAGCCATCAGCACGGAAAAGCCTAGGATGCTCCCAAAACAGATTCCAACTAAATGTACCGCATTGCGGTACAAAATATGACCGCCGCTCAGGCCTGCACTGGCTTTCCACAAAAATAAATGACGTGGAGTAATTTGGCTGTATTGCGTGTTTATGTATATACCTAAAAAAAGTAATAGTATGTGCATGTCTGTCTGTGTGTGTGTGTGTGTGTGTGTGTGTGTGTGTGTGTGTGTGTGTGTGTGTGTGTGTGTGTGTGTATGTGTGTGTATTTGTGTATGTGTGTGTCTGTGTGTGTGTGTGTGTGTGTGTGTGTCTGTGCGTGTATGTATGTGCGTATATGTGTGCGCGTGTGTGTTTGTGTGTGTGTGTGTCTGTGCATGTGGATTTGTATGTGTGTGTATGGGTGTGTGTCTGTGCGTGTGGATGTCAGTGTGTGTGCATGCTTGCGTTTGTTTGTATTCCTGCATGTGTGTGTGTGACAGTATCATCCTAAACCAGCAACCCTTCGCTCAACAGCACCATCTACAGGCCGATGAGTGTACAGTCACTAAATGTGCACATAAATGAATTTATTTTATACCCCCCCATGGATGAAATTCTACAAAACTTAGCAGAGGATACCCCCAGAGGTTGTCAAGTTAATCATACACATGAAATATGGTGCAGTTCTGAACATCTCCACTGAAGATAGGGGCGATTAAAGCAGAATAATATTGCATTTTCATTTTTTATGGGAGGGGCGCAAATCACAAATGAGTGATTATGGGCTAGGTTGATGTGCCATAAAAATGTCTTCATCCTCGGTGCCACGGTTCAGGTAGTTATTTAGGAAAAACTGAATTTTTTTGGGTTTGGGGGGGCCCAGCGCGGGGGGGAGTGGCCCCCGGGGACCAAACGAAATTTTTCCTTAGAAGTCTAGTGGGGCTACATGCCCACCAAATTTCATGTTCCCCGGTGTTTCGGTGTCCCTGGTATGGTTGACGAAAAATTTACGGGGGCCCCAGCACGGGGGGGGGGGAAGTGGCCCCCGGGGACCAAACGAAATTTTTCCGTAAAAGTCTAGTAGACCAACATACGATAAAAATTTCTTCATCCTCGGTGGCACGGTTCAGGTAGTTATTTAGGAAAAACTGCATTTTTTTGGGTTTGGGGGGGCCCAGCGCGGGGGGGGAGTGGCCCCCGGGGACCAAACGAAATTTTTCCTTAGAAGTCTAGTGGGGCTACATGCCCACCAAATTTCATGTTCCCCGGTGTTTCGGTGTCCCTGGTATCGTTGACGAAAAATTTAAGGGGGCCCCAGCGCGGGGGGGGAAGTGGCCCCCAGGGACCAAACGAAATTTTTCCGTAAAAGTCTAGTAGACCAACATACCATAAAAATTTCTTCATCCTCGGTGCCACGGTTCAGGTAGTTATTTAGGAAAAACTGCATTTTTGGGGGTTTGGGGGGGCCCAGCGCGGGGGGGGAGTGGCCCCCGGGGACCAAACGAAATTTTTCCTTAGAAGTCTAGTGGGGCTACATGCCCACCAAATTTCATGTTCCCCGGTGCTTCGGTGTCCCTGGTATCGTTGACGAAAAATTCAGTAAGGTGACAAAAAAAAAAAAAAAAAAAAAAAAAAAAAAAAAAAAAAAACTTTGACAATCCCTATATGACCGGCTAGCTACGCTAGCGGCGGTCATAATTATTTACAAAGAGCAGTTTCTGCTCATTGCACCATGACATTAACCATTCATTTAGCGCAAATAATCTGCTGAACTTTTCAAACTTTTCACACTTCTGTGTGTGTGTGGGGAGAGTGAGTAGAGTGTGTAAGGAGTGTGTGTGTGTGAGCGGAGTGTTTCTCACCCGTTAAGTGTGGAGTGTGTGTGTAAGTGTGTGTGTGTGTGTAAGTGTGTGTAAGTGTGTGTGAGAGCGGAGTGTGTGTGTGTAAGTGTGTGTGTGTGTAAGTGTGTGTGAGAGCGGAGTGTGTGTGGAGTGTGTGTGAGCGGTGTGTGTGTGTGTGTGTGTGTGTGTGTGTGGGGAGTGTGAGGAGAGTGTGTATGGAGTGTGTGTGTGTGAGCGGAGTGTTTCTCACCCGTTCAGCAGGTCCATGGTGGAGGAGGTGACGTCGGCATAGACGAGTGTGTCTCCGAGTGTGTGTGTGTGTGAGGAGTGTTTCTCACCCGTCCAGCAGGTCCATGGTGGAGGAGGTGACGTCGGCGTAGACGAGTGTGTGTCCGAGTGTGTGTGTGTGCAGGTGCTGCCGGTACGTGTGCAGGCTGAAGTGTTCGGAGAAGCTCTCGGGAGGATCAGTGTTTATCACACACACACTCCCTCGCTCTCCCAGGTCCGGCTCGGCTCCGGCCCGAAGCTTCAGGACTCCTGATCCCCCCATCAAGCAGTGCAGGAGCCGGCGCTTCTGCTCCTGCAGGACACACACACACACACACACACACACACACACACACACACACACACACACACACACACACACACACACACACACACACACACACACACACACACACACACACACACACACACACACACACACACACACACACACACACACACACACACACACACACTCTCAGTCCATGAATTTATTCTCACACTATGATGGTTTTGAATTATTTGAAATATAATTGGAATCACTTCAAAAAAGGAAAATATAGTTCAGTGCAGCATGTCTGTCATTCCGGCTACAGAAAATGATGTGCTTGGGAAGTGGATTCCGGATTTAGATTTATCGGCCAATATATCGGTTATCGGCTTTCAAATATAAAGAATTATCGGTTATCGGCTTTCAAATATAAAGAATTATCGGTTATCGGCTTTCAATTATGAAGAATTATTGGTTATCGGCTTTCAAATATAAAGAATTATCGGTTATTGGCTTTCAAATATGAAGAATTATCAGTTATCGGCTTTCAATTATGAAGAATTATCCGTTATCGGCTTTCAAATATAAAGAATTATCAGTTATCTGCTTTCAAATATAAAGAATTATCAGTTATCTGCTTTCAAATATAAAGAATTATCGGTTATCGGCTTTCAAATCGGCTTTCAATTATGAAGAATTATCGGTTATCGGCTTTCAAATATAAAGAATTATCGGTTAACGGCTTTCAATTATGAAGAATTATCGGTTATCGGCTTTCAATTATGAAGAATTATCGGTTATCGGCTTTCAAATATAAAGAATTATCAGTTATCTGCTTTCAAATATAAAGAATTATCGGTTATCGGCTTTCAAATCGGCTTTCGGTTATGAAGAATTATCGGTTATCGGCTTTCAAATATAAAGAATTATCAGTTATCTGCTTTCAATTATGAAGAATTATCGGCTATCAGCTTTCAAATATAAAGAATTATCGGTTATCGGCTTTCAAATATAAAGAATTATCGGTTATCGGCTTTCAAATATAAAGAATTATCGGTTATCGGCTTTCAATTATGAAGAAATATCGGTCATCGGCTTTCGGTTATCGGCTTTCAATTATGAAGAATTATCGGGTATCGGCTTTCAAATATAAAGAATTATCGGTTATCGGCTTTCAAATATAAAGAATTGTCGGCACCAATAGCCTCGTGGGCAGGGCGTTGACATATAGCGCAGTTGCGCTTCAGGCGTCCCGAGTTCGAGTCCCGGCTCGTGGACCTTTCCCGATCCCGTCCCCCTCTCTTTCTCTCCAACTACGCTTCCTGTCAACTAACTGTCCTATCATAAGATGACAAAAACGGCAAAAAAACCCTGCCAAACCCCCCCCCAAAAAAACACGAATTATCGGTTATCGGCTTTCAAATATAAAGAATTATCAGCTTTCAATAATAAAGAATTATCGGTTATCGGCTTTCAAATATAAAGAATTATCGGTTATCGGCTTTCGGTTATGAAGAATTATCGGTTATCGGCTTTCAAATATAAAGAATTATCGGTTATCGGCTTTCAAATATAAAGAATTATCGGTTATCGGCTTTCAATTATAAAGAATTATCGGTTATCTGTATCAGCCAAAATGTTCATATAGGTGCATCCCTATGTATAATATTTAATGCAATTACATCAGAAGTAGCTGTAATTAAATTACAGAAAAATAATGAGTAATCCCTTACTTTCCTTTTCAATAGAAAAGCAATTAAATTACAGTAATTAGATTACATAGTTATTAATTACACCCAACACTGTAGTGTACACATTATGTGTGTTCCTTACTCTTTACTGCTTGCTTGGATACAAAAATAATTATTGTTCTTTGGATCCAGAGTGTGGTGGTCTAACACACAGAACAGCCCATAATGCAGATACACACTGAACAGAACCAGTTTCTCCTGTAATCATACGCATGTGCACGCACACACACACGCGCACACACACACACACACTTCATTCATTCTCAGTGCATGGTTTTATTCTCACACTATGAATCACACGTTTCATGCTTGTTTTTTAAGAAAGGGCTCGTTTGATTGGCTCTGTCGTTAAAGACACTCAGTAATTAACCGAGCGATCGACGAGCACAGCCAATCAATGATGCCGCATTCTTCTACATCAACGATAATCATATCATATATGCTCAGTGAAATATATCTGTGCAGATGAAAAAATAAGATAAAGTTAAATAAAAAGATAAATAAAAAATACTAATATTATGTAATTAATAAATGTATAATCATATCTGAACAGTGATCAGGGTATAAGGATATGAGGACGACTATTACCAGCTGAAGAAAGATCGAGATGCTTAATCAAAAGTGACGTCCGGCCGAGGAAAATTCACATCTTCACCCTTTATTCAAATATTATTCAACATTTTATAATCATATTGCGTTAGTTGTGCTTGGAGTCGATAGTTTTATTTGTGATAACGCAATGAAACATGACAAACTGTGAGACTTTGCCAGACTGTCAAACAAAGACATTATGAACAAGCAAGAGAAAACCAACCAAATATTAATAACTGATTATGATGTAGTCAATGTTTGCATTTTCCTCTCAGCTTTTTATTTTATATGAATTTTGTTTGAATAGTGAAATAAAACCTGTATCTGTAGTTGTACCTTTTTTTGCCAAATAACTTTGTCAATGTTTAGCGTTTTGTTCTTCCCTCATATTTAAAACATATTTCCTCATATTTTGATGGTTTAATCAACCTTACAGGGTCATTAAAAACAAACATTCCCTCCATACTGTACATATTAATAATGAGCACAATATTTCCTCATGTCTTAGGCTGACTGAAGTCAGGAGTGGCACAGACAGAGACTGACACCTAGTGGTCAGCTGCAGTATTGATCTGTGATCTCTACAACTCCACATAACATAAAAACACAGACACTAATTACAAATGGCTTTATTAAATTCAAAATCCCTGAAAGTCCAAATCAGTTCTGGGGACAATGAGCCAGTAAATAATGAAATCTCTATATGTGTGTGAGAGTGTGTGTGTGTGTGTGTGAGAGTGAGTGTGAGTGTGAGAGTGTGTGTGTGTGAGAGTGAGTGTGAGTGTGAGAGAGTGAGTGTGAGTGTGAGAGAGTGTGTGAGTGTGTGTGTGTGAGTGTGAGAGAGTGTGTGAGTGTGTGTGTGTGAGTGTGAGAGAGTGTGTGACGAGGACACGTGTGTCACACATCTGGAGTTCTCACGTATGTAAATGTGTGTCAGGTCTGGAGAGACGATCAAAGCAGTTTCAGTTCACTCCCTCGATCACACACACACACACACACACACATTCACACACACATCACTTCAGGGATTCAGAAATATGAAGGATCCAATCACTAACAGTAAAGGGTTATGAGCTTCCATCTACAGCTGAGAATATAACTTATGCGCAAAATAAGAATATGGCATAAAACGTGTGTGTGTGTGTGTGTGTGTGGGTCACCTGGTGTGTGCAGAGCAGGTATATTGGGGGGTGTGTGTGTGTGTGTGTGTGTGTGTGTGTGGGTCACCTGGTGTGTGCAGAGCAGGTATATCGGGGGGTGTGTGTGTGTGTGTGTGTGTGTGGGTCACCTGGTGTGTGCAGAGCAGGTATATCGGGGGGTGTGTGTGTGTGTGTGTGTGTGTGGGTCACCTGGTGTGTGCAGAGCAGGTATATCGGGGTGTGTGTGTGTGTGTGTGTGTGGGTCACCTGGTGTGTGCAGAGCAGGTATATCGGGGTGTGTGTGTGTGTGGGTCACCTGGTGTGTGCAGAGCAGGTATATCGGGGTGTGTGTGTGTGTGTGTGTGTGTGTGTGTGTGTGTGTGGGTCACCTGGTGTGTGCAGAGCAGGTATATCGGGGTGTGTGTGTGTGGGCCACCTGGTGTGTGCAGAGCAGGTATATCGGGGTGTGTGTGTGTGTGTGTGTGTGTGTGTGTGTGTGTGTGGGTCACCTGGTGTGTGCAGAGCAGGTATATCGGGGTGTGTGTGTGTGTGTGTGTGTGTGTGTGTGGGTCACCTGGTGTGTGCAGAGCAGGTATATTGGGGGGTGTGTGTGTGTGTGTGTGTGTGTGTGGGTCACCTGGTGTGTGCAGAGCAGGTATATTGGGGTGTGTGTGTGTGTGTGTGTGTGTGTGTGTGTGTGTGTGTGGGTCACCTGGTGTGTGCAGAGCAGGTATATCGGGGGGTGTGTGTGTGTGTGTGTGTGGGTCACCTGGTGTGTGCAGAGCAGGTATATCGGGGTGTGTGTGTGTGTGGGTCACCTGGTGTGTGCAGAGCAGGTATATCGGGGTGTGTGTGTGTGTGTGTGTGTGTGTGGGTCACCTGGTGTGTGCAGAGCAGGTATATCGGGGTGTGTGTGTGTGTGTGTGTGTGTGTGTGTGTGGGTCACCTGGTGTGTGCAGAGCAGGTATATCGGGGTGTGTGTGTGTGTGTGTGTGTGTGTGTGTGTGGGTCACCTGGTGTGTGCAGAGCAGGTATATCGGGGTGTGTGTGTGTGTGTGTGTGTGTGTGGGTCACCTGGTGTGTGCAGAGCAGGTATATCGGGGTGTGTGTGTGTGGGCCACCTGGTGTGTGCAGAGCAGGTATATCGGGGTGTGTGTGTGTGTGTGTGTGTGTGTGTGGGTCACCTGGTGTGTGCAGAGCAGGTATATCGGGGTGTGTGTGTGTGTGTGTGTGTGTCACCTGGTGTGTGCAGAGCAGGTATATCGGGGGGTGTGTGTGTGTGTGTGTGTGGGCCACCTGGTGTGTGCAGAGCAGGTATATCGGGGTGTGTGTGTGTGTGTGTGTGTGGGCCACCTGGTGTGTGCAGAGCAGGTATATCGGGGTGTGTGTGTGTGTGTGTGTGTGTGTGTGTGTGTGTGTGTGGTCACCTGGTGTGTGCAGAGCAGGTATATCGGGGTGTGTGTGTGTGTGTGTGTGTGGGCCACCTGGTGTGTGCAGAGCAGGTATATCGGGGTGTGTGTGTGTGTGTGTGTGTGTGTGTGTGTGTGTGTGTGTGTGTGGGTCACCTGGTGTGTGCAGAGCAGGTATATCGGGGTGTGTGTGTGTGTGTGTGTGTGTGTGGGTCACCTGGTGTGTGCAGAGCAGGTATATTGGGGGGTGTGTGTGTGTGTGTGTGTGTGTGTGGGTCACCTGGTGTGTGCAGAGCAGGTATATTGGGGTGTGTGTGTGTGTGTGTGTGTGTGTGTGTGTGTGGGTCACCTGGTGTGTGCAGAGCAGGTATATCGGGGTGTGTGTGTGTGTGGGTCACCTGGTGTGTGCAGAGCAGGTATATCGGGGTGTGTGTGTGTGTGTGTGTGTGTGTGGGTCACCTGGTGTGTGCAGAGCAGGTATATCGGGGTGTGTGTGTGTGTGTGTGTGTGTGTGTGTGTGTGTGGGTCACCTGGTGTGTGCAGAGCAGGTATATCGGGGTGTGTGTGTGTGTGTGTGTGTGTGTGTGTGGGTCACCTGGTGTGTGCAGAGCAGGTATATCGGGGTGTGTGTGTGTGTGTGTGTGTGTGTGGGTCACCTGGTGTGTGCAGAGCAGGTATATCGGGGTGTGTGTGTGTGGGCCACCTGGTGTGTGCAGAGCAGGTATATCGGGGTGTGTGTGTGTGTGTGTGTGTGTGTGTGGGTCACCTGGTGTGTGCAGAGCAGGTATATCGGGGTGTGTGTGTGTGTGTGTGTGTGTCACCTGGTGTGTGCAGAGCAGGTATATCGGGGGGTGTGTGTGTGGGTCACCTGGTGTGTGCAGAGCAGGTATATCGGGGTGTGTGTGTGTGGGTCACCTGGTGTGTGCAGAGCAGGTATATCGGGGTGTGTGTGTGTGTGTGTGTGTGTGTGTGTGTGTGGGTCACCTGGTGTGTGCAGAGCAGGTATATCGGGGTGTGTGTGTGTGTGTGTGTGTGTGTGTGTGTGTGTGTGTGTGGGTCACCTGGTGTGTGGAGAGCAGGTATATCGGGGTGTGTGTGTGTGTGTGTGTGTGTGTGTGTGTGTGGGTCACCTGGTGTGTGCAGAGCAGGTATATCGGGGTGTGTGTGTGTGTGTGTGTGTGTGTGTGTGTGTGTGTGTGAGTGTGTGTGTAGCCCCTTTCACACAGAGATTCCGGAAAATACACGGATAAAGTGACCCGGGATTTGACCCGGATTCGTTTGATTTTGGTTCATTCACACTGCCAGTGATTTTCCGGAATCAGAGAGTGCGTTCACACACAACCCGTAAAAATGCCGTAAAGACACGTGACATCGATGTGACTTGTAATGTCTCCGCAGTGTCTTAAGTTTGCGTATGAGTTGCGATCTCTCTCTCTCTCCACGCTTGTGCATTTGTTTCTCTGATTCGATCATAAAATTGCACTTTACGTACCGTTTCACAGCTGGAGAACGAGCCCGGCTTCAGCGTCATCACTACGACACGGCATTATTACGGCTTTTGTTCACACAGCGGGCGTTCCGGGACTGAACACGGCAATGTTACTAGGTCCCGACCCGGCATCAATCCCGGCATAAATCCCGGGTCGAGTTTGCGTTCACACAGAAGGCGCTCTGGCAATTTGCCGGCAATTTGCCGGGTTCAAAGCGCTATGTGAAAGGGGCTCTGGTGTGTGCAGAGCAGGTATATCGGGGTGTGTGTGTGTGTGTGTGTGTGGGTCACCTGGTGTGTGCAGAGCAGGTATATCGGGGGATGTGTGTGTGTGTGTGTGTGTGGGTCACCTGGTGTGTGGAGAGCAGGTATATCGGGGGGTGTGTGTGTGTGTGTGTGGGTCACCTGGTGTGTGGAGAGCAGGTATATCGGGGGGTGTGTGTGTGTGTGTGTGGGTCACCTGGTGTGTGCAGAGCAGGTATATCGGGGTGTGTGTGTGTGTGTGTGTGTGGGTCACCTGGTGTGTGCAGAGCAGGTATATCGGGGTGTGTGTGTGTGTGTGTGTGTGGGTCACCTGGTGTGTGGAGAGCAGGTATATCGGGGGGGTGTGTGTGTGTGTGTGGGTCACCTGGTGTGTGCAGAGCAGGTATATCGGGGTGTGTGTGTGTGTGTGTGTGTGTGTGTGTGGGTCACCTGGTGTGTGCAGAGCAGGTATATCGGGGGATGTGTGTGTGTGTGTGTGTGTGTGTGTGTGGGTCACCTGGTGTGTGCAGAGCAGGTATATCGGGGGATGTGTGTGTGTGTGTGTGTGTGTGTGTGTGTGTGTGGGTCACCTGGTGTGTGCAGAGCAGGTATATCGGGGTGTGTGTGTGTGTGTGTGTGTGTGTGTGGGTCACCTGGTGTGTGCAGAGCAGGTATATCGGGGGATGTGTGTGTGTGTGTGTGTGTGTGTGTGTGTGTGGGTCACCTGGTGTGTGCAGAGCAGGTATATCGGGGTGTGTGTGTGTGTGTGTGTGTGTGTGGGTCACCTGGTGTGTGCAGAGCAGGTATATCGGGGTGTGTGTGTGTGTGTGTGTGTGGGTCACCTGGTGTGTGCAGAGCAGGTATATCGGGGTGTGTGTGTGTGTGTGTGTGTGGGTCACCTGGTGTGTGCAGAGCAGGTATATCGGGGGATGTGTGTGTGTTAGAGCCCTGCACGGGCCTCAAATCTAGGCCCGAGCCCGGCCCTAGCCCGACCCGTGTCCGACAGCTCATCAGAATTATCAGCCCGAGTCCGTTTTTTTTTTTTTTTTTTTTTTACAGCGGCAGCCTGCCCTATTTGCAGCCATTAAAATATGTCCGTTTTGTTCGTTATGTTTCTTTTCTTTTCATTTCTTTATTAAGTTAATTTAGACAAATGTTTGGAGCATTAAAAAAAATTAAATAAATGACGACCAAGCAAGCCGAGCCAACAGCGAGTAAACATGTTTGATCAATTTAGCCTCTCAAATCAACGCTAATACTTTACTTGGCTACAATAAAATCCATAGATATAAAACACTTCAAGCATATCACACAGACAGTTAGTTTAATGTTTATTTATTAAACCACAGTGAGTAAATTTTTTTTGAAATACTGAGGCAGGCTCAGGCTACTCGCAACAGCGCTCGCAAACGAAATGAGCAATAGCCAATCTAAACAAATAAAATAAAATAAATCAAAAACAAACTTGCAGGTTATCTTACCTAAAAAATGCACCACAGAACATGGCCATTCTTTTTTCCAGTAGTTTCCAACAGTTAAACGGAAATAAAGTCCAATCAAACGAAAAGTTAGAACAGTCTCTACAGAGCATCGTGGAGAAAAAGAATAGCATCCACAGTGGAAGATTTGAACCCAGTCCTCTCTTCTATCACTCTGCGATTTTTCTCTTAATATTCTCCATTATTTGCACATGAGGTGAATCGTTGGTTGCGCTGACGGGAAACCTTCTGTGTGTGTGTGCGTGTGTGTGTGTGTGCGTGCGTGAGACTGTCATCAATCATAAGTCACGATTATGAAAGTTATGAGGTTATTAAATGTCTTTCTATGTTTGTTTTTCTATCGTCGACGTCAACTTCTCATATTTTTTTAATTAATGTCTAAAAATATAAAAAGAAGGATAACCCAAAAAAGGCCCGAGGCCCGGCCCGCATGTGAACTATGACGTGAAAATTGGCCCGAAGCCCGGCCCTAGGGGCGTAAAAAAGTCGGGGCCCGTCGGACTCGGGCTGAAATGCAGGGCTCTAGTGTGTGTGTGTGTGTGTGTGTGTGTGTGTGTGTGTGTGTGGGTCACCTGGTGTGTGCAGAGCAGGTATATCGGGGTGTGTGTGTGTGTGTGTGTGTGTGTGTGTGTGTGTGTCACCTGGTGTGTGCAGAGCAGGTATATCGGGGGGTGTGTGTGGGTCACCTGGTGTGTGCAGAGCAGGTATATCGGGGTGTGTGTGTGTGTGTGTGGGTCACCTGGTGTGTGCAGAGCAGGTATATCGGGGTGTGTGTGTGTGTGTGTGGGTCACCTGGTGTGTGCAGAGCAGGTATATCGGGGTGTGTGTGTGTGTGGGTCACCTGGTGTGTGCAGAGCAGGTATATCGGGGTGTGTGTGTTTGTGTGTGTGTGTGTGTGTGGGTCACCTGGTGTGTGCAGAGCAGGTATATCGGGGTGTGTGTGTGTGTGTGTGTGTGTGTGTGTGTGGGTCACCTGGTGTGTGCAGAGCAGGTATATCGGGGTGTGTGTCGGCACAGTGCTCCGCTCACAGCTCAGACCCAGAGTCCTCAGGATCTCCGTCAGAACCTCGTAGCGAAGAGAGTTGCTCATCTTCAGCTCGGAGAAGCCCTGAGCATCATGAACATCTGGATCCGCTTCCAAACGCACCTGAACACAAGAGGAGACGCACATCTGTGTCAAACACACACTCAACACAAGAGGAGACGCACATCTGTGTCAAACACACACTCAACACAAGAGACGCACATCTGTGTCCAACACACACTCAACACAAGAGGAGACGCACATCTGTATCCAACACTCAACACAAGAGACGCACATCTGTGTCCAACACACACTCAACACAAGAGGAGACGCACATCTGTATCCAACACTCAACACAAGAGACGCACATCTGTGTCCAACACACACTCAACACAAGAGGAGACGCACATCTGTGTCAAACACACACTCAACACAAGAGACGCACATCTGTGTCCAACACACACTCAACACAAGAGGAGACGCACATCTGTGTCCAACACACACTCAACACAAGAGACGCACATCTGTGTCCAACACACACTCAACACAAGAGGCGCACATCTGTGTCCAACACACTCAACACAAGAGGAGACGCACATCTGTGTCCAACACACACTCAACACAAGAGGAGACGCACATCTGTATCCAACACTCAACACAAGAGGAGGAGCACATCTGTGTCCAACACACACTCAACACAAGAGACGCACATCTGTGTCCAACACACACTCAACACAAGAGGCGCACATCTGTGTCCAACACACTCAACACAAGAGGAGACGCACATCTGTGTCCAACACACACTCAACACAAGAGGAGACGCACATCTGTGTCCAACACACACTCAACACAAGAGACGCACATCTGTATCCAACACACTCAACACAAGAACACATCTGAGTCCAACACACACTCAACACAAGAGCACATCTGTGTCCAACACACACTCAACACAAGAGCACATCTGTGTCCAACACTCAACACAAGAGACGCACATCTGTGTCCAACACACACTCAACACAAGAGACGCACATCTGTATCCAACACACTCAACACAAGAACACATCTGTGTCCAACACACACTCAACACAAGAGCACATCTGTGTCCAACACACACTCAACACAAGAGCACATCTGTGTCCAACACACACTCAACACAAGAGCACATCTGTGTCCAACACACACTCAACACAAGAGCACATCTGTATCCAACACTCAACACAAGAGACGCACATCTGTGTCCATCACACACTCAACACAAGAGGAGACGCACATCTGTGTCCAACACACACTCAACACGAGCACATCTGTGTCCGACACACTCAACACAAGAGACGCACATCTGTATCCAACACACTCAACACAAGAACACATCTGTGTCCAACACACACTCAACACAAGAGGAGACGCACATCTGTGTCCAACACACACAACACAAGAGGAGACGCACATCTGTGTCCAACACACACACAACACAAGAGGAGACGCACATCTGTGTCCAACACACACACAACACAAGAGGAGACGCACATCTGTGTCCAACACACACTCAACACAAGAGACGCACATCTGTGTCTAGGCCTGTCACGATTATGAAATTTGGCTGACAATTAATTGTCTAAAAAATAATTGCGGTTATGACGATTAATTGTCAGTTTTAGGGCTTTGACGATTAATTGTCTGTGTTAGGGCTTTGGCAATTATGCTGATTAATTGTCTGTTTTAGGGCTTTGTGCTTCATTCATTAAATAATTGTGATGAATTTAATCCTTTGTAAGTTATCATTTTGCAGTGTAAGTTTACAGTTAACACCTTTAAATATTAAATAAATAGGCTATATTCAATAGCTATGACAATTTGTTTATTAAACTTAGTGAGTGTATAAATCAGCAGCAAAAAGTAATTTTTGAAAACATCTGCACAGTAATTTAATAAAATCTAAACATGTTAATAAAAACAAATGTGCACAAACCATGATAATATGATACGCTTCAAAACAGAGCGGAACAAAGCGCGTATGCGCATCGCGGGTGCAGAATGATGTGCTTAATGCAACATGGAGTCGCAGCGATGCACAAGTGCGCATTTAAAAGTTCACGGCACAAAGCGAAGAAATGTCGAGGGCACAAATCCTAGTGTATATCAGTCCAACAGTTTATTGATCATTTGTTTCTTCACAGTTTTAAACTCCAGTTATTGTGCGTCTGATGCCAATTCATAGTCCTTGTGCTGTGTAGGCACACGGTAGCGAGCGAGTCATTTAGAAACAGCAAAAAACTCCAGCAAAATAAAGTCATTTTATGCAAATCCACAGCCCTTTATCTACAGATCAAGCATTATAACGTCAATGTCACATTGGAGAAAGTTTTACCGTGTATCCTGTCGTAACCGGACGACGCGCGCTGTTTGAATGCTGAACGGAATGATTGACAGCTGCAGAGTTTGAATGCTGAACGGAATGATTGACAGCTGCAGACGAGTTTGTGAACTTTAATTTAACAATGTAAATATACTACTGTCCCTCACATTAAGCTATGGAATGGCTTCAGATGACTTTGAATATATTGCTAGAAAACGTAATTAGTGCTTGACTGCTTGTCTATTTATTTTGGTTCATGACTCCCCCTTGTGCCGTAGGTCTATAAAAGAGCGCAATAATCGCGGTTGTCTGAAACAATCGCGGTTAGATCAAATAATCGCGATCAGACGGTTATTTAATTATCGCGACAGGCCTATCTGTGTCCAACACACACTCAACACAAGAGACGCACATCTGTGTCCAACACACACTCAACACAAGAGCACATCTGTGTCCAACACACACTCAACACAAGAGACGCACATCTGTGTCCAACACACACTCAACACAAGAGACGCACATCTGTGTCCAACACACACTCAACACAAGAGACGCACATCTGTGTCCAACACACACTCAACACAAGAGACGCACATCTGTGTCCAACACACTCAACACAAGAGGAGACGCACATCTGTGTCCAACACACACTCAACACAAGAGACGCACATCTGTGTCCAACACACACTCAACACAAGAGACGCACATCTGTGTCCAACACACACTCAACACAACGCACATCTGTGTCCAACACACACTCAACACAAGAGACGCACATCTGTGTCCAACACACTCAACACAAGAGCACATCTGTGTCCAACACACACTCAACACAAGAGGAGAAGCACATCTGTATCCAACACACTCAACACAAGAGCACATCTGTGTCCAACACACACTCAACACAAGAGGAGACGCACATCTGTATCCAACACACTCAACACAAGAGCACATCTGTGTCCAACACACACTCAACACAAGAGCACATCTGTGTCCAACACACACTCAACACAAGAGACGCACATCTGTGTCCAACACACACTCAACACAAGAGGAGACGCACATCTGTATCCAACACACTCAACACAAGAGCACATCTGTGTCCAACACACACTCAACACAAGAGACGCACATCTGTGTCCAACACACACTCAACACAAGAGACGCACATCTGTGTCCAACACACACTCAACACAAGAGGAGACGCACATCTGTATCCAACACACTCAACACAAGAGCACATCTGTGTCCAACACACACTCAACACAAGAGACGCACATCTGTGTCCAACACACACTCAACACAAGAGGAGACGCACATCTGTGTCCAACACACACTCAACACAAGAGGAGACGCATATCTGTGTCCAACACACACTCAACACAAGAGGAGACGCACATCTGTGTCCAACACACACTCAACACAAGAGGAGACGCATATCTGTGTCCAACACACACTCAACACAAGAGCACATCTGTGTCCAACACACACTCAACACAAGAGACGCACATCTGTGTCCAACACACACTCAACACAAGAGACGCACATCTGTGTCCAACACACACTCAACACAAGAGCACATCTGTGTCCAACACACACTCAACACAAGAGCACATCTGTGTCCAACACACACTCAACACAAGAGGAGACGCACAGCTGTGTCCAACACACACTCAACACAAGAGCACATCTGTGTCCAACACACACTCAACACAAGAGGAGACGCACATCTGTATCCAACACTCAACACAAGAGCACATCTGTGTCCAACACACACTCAACACAAGAGCACATCTGTGTCCAACACACTCAACACAAGAACACATCTGTGTCCAACACACACTCAACACAAGAGCACATCTGTGTCCAACACACACTCAACACAAGAGCACATCTGTGTCCAACACACACTCAACACAAGAGCACATCTGTGTCCAACACACACTCAACACAAGAGCACATCTGTGTCCAACACACACTCAACACAAGAGCACATCTGTATCCAACACTCAACACAAGAGACGCACATCTGTGTCCAACACACACTCAACACAAGAGGAGACGCATATCTGTGTCCAACACACACTCAACACAAGAGCACATCTGTGTCCAACACACACTCAACACAAGAGACGCACATCTGTATCCAACACACTCAACACAAGAACACATCTGTGTCCAACACACACTCAACACAAGAGGAGACGCACATCTGTGTCCAACACACACACAACACAAGAGGAGACGCACATCTGTGTCCAACACCGACTCAACACAAGAGCACATCTGTGTCCAACACACACTCAACACAAGAGACGCACATCTGTGTCCAACACACACTCAACACAAGAGACGCACATCTGTGTCCAACACACACTCAACACAAGAGACGCACATCTGTGTCCAACACACACTCAACACAAGAGACGCACATCTGTGTCCAACACACACTCAACACAAGAGCACATCTGTGTCCAACACACACTCAACACAAGAGACGCACATCTGTGTCCAACACACACTCAACACAAGAGACGCACATCTGTGTCCAACACACACTCAACACAAGAGACGCACATCTGTGTCCAACACACACTCAACACAAGAGCACATCTGTGTCCAACACACACTCAACACAAGAGGAGACGCACATCTGTGTCCAACACACACTCAACACAAGAGGGGACGCACATCTGTGTCCAACACACTCAACACAAGAGGAGACGCACATCTGTGTCCAACACACACTCAACACAAGAGACGCACATCTGTGTCCAACACACACTCAACACAAGAGGAGACGCACATCTGTGTCCAACACACACTCAACACAAGAGGAGACGCACATCTGTGTCCAACACACACTCAACACAAGAGGAGACGCACATCTGTGTCCAACACACACTCAACACAAGAGACGCACATCTGTGTCCAACACACACTCAACACAAGAGACGCACATCTGTATCCAACACACTCAACACAAGAGGAGACGCACATCTGTGTCCAACACACACTCAACACAAGAGACGCACATCTGTGTCCAACACACACTCAACACAAGAGGAGACGCACATCTGTGTCCGACACACACTCAACACAAGAGGAGACGCACATCTGTGTCCAACACACACTCAACACAAGAGCACATCTGTGTCCGACACACACTCAACACAAGAGACGCACATCTGTGTCCGACACACACTCAACACAAGAGGAGACGCACATCTGTGTCCAACACACACTCAACACAAGAGACGCACATCTGTGTCCAACACACACTCAACACAAGAGGAGACGCACATCTGTGTCCAACACACACTCAACACAAGAGACGCACATCTGTGTCCAACACACACTCAACACAAGAGCACATCTGTGTTCGACACACACTCAACACAAGAGGAGACGCACATCTGTGTCCAACACACACTCAACACAAGAGCACATCTGTGTCCGACACACACTCAACACAAGAGACGCACATCTGTGTCCGACACACACTCAACACAAGAGGAGACGCACATCTGTGTCCAACACACACTCAACACAAGAGACGCACATCTGTGTCCAACACACACTCAACACAAGAGACGCACATCTGTGTCCAACACACACTCAACACAAGAGCACATCTGTGTCCAACACACACTCAACACAAGACACGCACATCTGTGTCCAACACACACTCAACACAAGAGCACATCTGTGTTCGACACACACTCAACACAAGAGGAGACGCACATCTGTGTCCGACACACACTCAACACAAGAGGAGACGCACATCTGTGTCCGACACACACTCAACACAAGAGGAGACGCACATCTGTGTCCAACACACACTCAACACAAGAGCACATCTGTGTCCGACACACACTCAACACAAGAGACGCACATCTGTGTCCGACACACACTCAACACAAGAGGAGACGCACATCTGTGTCCAACACACACTCAACACAAGAGACGCACATCTGTGTCCAACACACACTCAACACAAGAGACGCACATCTGTGTCCAACACACACTCAACACAAGAGCACATCTGTGTCCAACACACACTCAACACAAGAGACGCACATCTGTGTCCAACACACACTCAACACAAGAGCACATCTGTGTTCGACACACTCAACACAAGAGGAGACGCACATCTGTGTCCGACACACACTCAACACAAGAGGAGACGCACATCTGTGTCCGACACACACTCAACACAAGAGGAGACGCACATCTGTGTCCAACACACACTCAACACAAGAGCACATCTGTGTCCGACACACACTCAACACAAGAGACGCACATCTGTGTCCGACACACACTCAACACAAGAGGAGACGCACATTAGGGCTGGGACGGTATGGATTTTTTCTTACCGCGGTTGAAAAGCAAAAAGTTACCGCGGTATAGCGGTAAACCGCTTTAAACCTCAACCCCCCTCCCCACCCCCACAGTTTTTTTTTCTGCGACGTCGCGGCTGGAACAACAAACAAAGTGTGGCAATGATAATCTCAGGTACTGTTTATGTGAGCGAAGCGGCGCAGAGAGACACTTCTGAAACGCGCCGCGTCGTGGCTGGTGTAAACACAAGCACTGCCTTGAGTGGCCGCGATCAGCTCCGGTAGCCGCGCCACAGAGTGTAAATAAGGGGTTATAGTCAATAGCCTACGAATGGAATGTTATTATGTGTCATGGAACATTGCGCTCCCCAACTTGCGAAAGGTCGGATTTGCTCCATCTTTTGATGACAAGTTTTGTTTAGAAAACCTTGAATTAATGTAAGACACAATGTTATTAAGACACAATCCATGTCATTAGACACAACGTGAACACATGTGAAGGCCAATGTTTATTTATTTTTATTTTTTTGCGGTGATGGCGGTGACGAGCTCAGACCCGCGGTAGGCGTCACGTGACCGCGGTAACTGTCCCAGCCCTAACGCACATCTGTGTCCAACACACACTCAACACAAGAGGAGACGCACATCTGTTGACGAAACTGCTCTTTGTAAATAATTGGAATCTGTTTTGGGAGCGTCCTAGGCTTTTCCGTGCTGATGGCTTACACCCAAGCAGATTCGGAGCGGATCTTCTGTCAGATAACATCTCCAAAATGTTAAATACCCTTTGACTAGTAACCAAAAGTCCAAATCATAGTCTCTGCTGCACCAATTCAACTGATATAAATACTAGTGTAGAACATTGCATAGAAACCGTGTCTATTCTTCGTTTAGTGAGATCAAATAATAAATCTAATGCAGGATCTAGGAAAAATCTAATTGTTATTAAAACAGAAAATGTTGCTATTAGTAAACAAAAACTATTTTTAAAGCTAGGTCTTCTAAACATTAGATCACTCACACCTAAGGCAGTTATTGTAAATGAAATAGTCACAGATAATAGCTTCGATGTACTTTGCCTTACTGAAACCTGGCTTAAACCAAATGATTATTTCGGTATTAATGAGTCTACTCCTCCTGGATACTGTTATAAGCATGAGCCCCGTCTGATTGGTCGTGGCGGCGGTGTTGCAACAATCTATAGAGATATTCTCAATGTTACTCAGAAAACGGGTTATAAGTTTATTTCATTTGAAGTACTTGTACTAAATGTTACGCTCTTAGATGTTAGAAAAACATCCCTATTATCTCTAGCCTTGGCTACCGTATATAGACCGCCAGGGCCTTACGCTGATTTCCTAAAAGAGTTTGCAGATTTTCTCTCAGACCTATTAGTCAATGTCGATAAAGCATTAATTGTTGGAGATTTTAACATACACGTAGATAATCCAAATGATGCGTTAGGAGCTGCGTTTACAGATTTATTAAATTCATTTGGGGTCAAGCAAAACGTCAACGGACCAACACATCGTCTTAATCATACACTCGATTTAATTATATCACATGGAACCGATCCAACCGATATAGATATCAGTCCACAAAGTGATGAAGTCACTGATCACTACATGGTAACTTGCATATTACGTACTGCTGTAATATGTCATGCGGCGTCGCGTTATCAACCAGGCAGAACAATCCTCCCATCCACCATAGATAATTTCTCAAATTGCTTATCTAATCTGTCTCAGCTGCTGCCTGAACCCAAACAAACAGATGAACTAGAAGAACTAACTAGCACTATGAGCACCATTCTCTCTAGAACATTGGATGTGGTTGCACCTATTAAATTAAAAAAGGTCAGAGAGAAAAATGAAGCACCATGGTATAACAATACTAGGCATGTTTTAAAGAGAGAAACCCGTATTTTAGAGCGTAAATGGAAACAAACTAATTTAGACGTCTTTAGAATCGCGTGGAAATCTCTTACTCTCTAGAATCTCTAGAATCTCTTACCACAGCTATGCAGACGACACACAGCTCTACTTAGCCCTATCGCCCAACGATTACAGCCCCATTGACTCCCTGTGCCAATGCATTGATGAAGTCAACAGTTGGATGTGTCAAAACTTTCTTCAGTTAAACAAAGACAAAACTGAAGTCATTGCGTTTGGAAACAAAGATGAAGTTCTCAAGGTGAACGCATACCTTCACTCTAGGGGTCAAACAACCAAAAATCAAGTCAGGAATCTTGGTGTGACACTAGAGTCAGAGCTTAGTTTCAGTAGTCATGTCAAAGCAATAACTAAATCAGCATACTATCATCTGAAAAATATTGCAAGAATTAGATGCTTTGTTTCCAGACAAGACTTAGAGAAACTTGTGCATGCTTTCATCACCAGCAGGGTGGATTATTGTAATGGACTCCTCACTGGCCTTCCCAAAAACACCATAAGACAGTGTCAGCTCATACAGAACGCTGCCGCCAGGATTCTGAGCAGAACCAGAAAATATGAACATATCACACCAGTCCTCAGGTCTTTACACTGGCTCCCAGTTAAACTTAGGATTGATTTTAAAGTATTATTACTGGTATATAAATCATTCAATGGCCTAGGACCTCAATACATTGCAGATATGCTCACTGAATATAAACCCAACAGATCACTCAGATCATTAGGATCATATCAGCTAGAAATACCAAGGGTTCACTCTAAGCATGGTGAGTCTGCTTTTAGCTATTATGCCAGCCGCAGCTGGAACCAGCTTCCAGAAGAGATCAGATGTGCTCCTACTGTAGTCACATTCAAATCCAGACTCAAAACACATCTGTTTAACTATGCATTTACTGAATGAGCACTGTGCCGCTGTTCGTCCGACTGTTTGTACTGTATTTTATTTTTTATTTTTCTAAACTGTTTTAATTATTCTTATTTCTTTTTATTATTTTAATTTCTTCTATGTAAAGCACTTTGAATTGCCATTGTGTATGAAATGTGCTATATAAATAAACTTGCCTTGCCTTGGAAAGACAGTATGTCACGTTATAAAAAGGCACTAAAAGCGGCCAGGGCTGAGCACCTCCGCAAACTAATAGAAAACAACCAAAACAATCCAAGGTTTTTATTTAACACCGTGGCTAGACTAACAAATAAACAGACGTCACCCGAACAAAATATCCCGTTACAGTTCAGTAGTAATGATTTCATGAACTTCTTCACTGAGAAAATAGAAAGCATCAGAACCACAATTGTAAACGTTCAATCTTCAATCGCGCCTTATAATTCAGCTTCAATTATCACCCCGAAAGAACAATTACAGTGCTTTACAACTATAGAACAAAAAGAGTTAAATAAACTTATCACTTCATCTAAAACAACAACATGTTTATTAAATCCTATACCAACTAAACTACTGAAAGAAGTGTTACCTGTAGTGGAAGAGCCTCTCCTCAATATTATTAACTCGTCTTTATCTTTAGGTCATGTTCCAAGAACATTTAAACTGGCAGTTATAAAACCTCTCATTAAGAAACCACAATTAGATCATAATAATCTAGCAAATTATAGACCCATTTCAAATCTTCCATTTATGTCTAAAATATTAGAAAAAGTGGTGTCCGCTCAACTGGGCTCTTTCTTGCAACAAAATGATATCTATGAAAAGTTTCAGTCTGGATTCAGACCGCATCATAGCACTGAAACTGCGCTCGTTAAAATCACAAATGATTTACTTTTAGCTTCTGACCAAGGCTGTATCTCAATACTAGTTTTACTTGATCTTAGTGCTGCGTTCGATACTATAGATCATACATTACTCTTAGATCGACTACAAAATTATACTGGTGTTCAAGGACAAGCACTAAGCTGGTTCAAATCATACCTATCTGACCGCTACCATTTTGTCTATTTAAATGGAGAAAAATCGATCATAACTCCAGTAAACTATGGAGTGCCGCAGGGATCTGTGTTAGGCCCTCTGTTATTCTCAATATATATGATGCCACTTGGAAATATTATAAGGAAACATGGAATTAGTTTCCATTGTTATGCTGATGACACTCAAATATATATTTCATCACGGCCGGATGAAAACGCTAAATTTTCCAAATTGACAGAGTGTGTTAAAGATATAAAAGATTGGATGACGCGTAGTTTTCTTTTATTAAATCCAGACAAGACAGAGGTAATACTTATCGGTTCAAAAAACCGCCCACAAAACCTCGCACAATACAACTTTAACATCATAGGATGTCCTGTTACTTTATCCTCTACAGTAAAAGACCTGGGTGTTATACTCGATTGCAACCTGTCTTTTGAAAATCATATTTCATATGTTACAAAAACAGCTTTTTTCCACCTTAGAAACATTGCTAAACTACGTAATATGCTATCAGTTTCTGATGCAGAAAAGTTAGTTCATGCATTCATGACCTCGAGACTGGATTACTGTAATGCTTTATTAGCTTGTTGTCCTGCATCCTCAATAAACAAGCTACAGTTAGTCCAAAATGCCGCCGCTAGAGTTCTTACGAGATCAAGAAAATATGATCATATAACACAGATTTTATCATCACTGCATTGGTTACCTATGAAGCTCCGTATTAATTATAAGGTATTGCTACTGACTTATAAAGCCCTAAACGGCTTAGCTCCAGTCTATTTAACGGATCTTCTATCACCCTATAATCCATCGCGCTCTTTAAGATCACTAAATTCAAGGCTTTTGGTCATACCTAGGATATCCAGAACCACCAAAGGAGGGAGAGCATTTTCACATTTGGCTCCAAAACTCTGGAATAGTCTTCCTGATACTGTTCGTTGCTCAGACTCGCTCTCCCAGTTTAAAACTAGATTAAAGTCGCATCTCTTCAGCCAGGCATTCATATAATCCTATAGTTCAAACTACAATCCGGCCTCTAGCTCATAAATGCCAGAGGAGAACTGGCCCCCGACTGAGCCTGGGTTCTCCCAAGGTTTTTTTTCTCCATTAGGTCACCTGATGGAGTTTTAGGACACCATTAGGTCACTTGATGGAGTTTTTCGGTTCCTTGCCACTGTTGCCTTTGGCTTGCTCAGTTGGGGATATTTTGGGGATATTTAATTTTATTTTATCAATCAATAAATTCCTCTTGAAAAAAAAAACTTTGTTGTATTATTTTAATTTAATACTGTGAAGCTGCTTTGATACAATCTGTATTGTGAAAAGCGCTATACAAATAAACTTGACTTGACACTCAACACAAGAGGAGACACACATCTGTGTCCAACACACACATTTTTTGTGTGTGCATGAGATAGTTCATTTAACCATTAAATCTGATTTCAGAAAACTAAATTAAAACTGAAAACATAAAAAAAGAAAAATGGAATCCAGAAACCGTCAACCCTAGTGGTGAGGTTGTGAATTGCACCCAACAGAAGTTACAGTGGCCGACAGGAAGTGATGTCGTCGTCTGAGACAGCAGAGAGTAGCCAGTTAAGCATTGAGGTTTATTTACAAAGATAAATTAAGAAATTAGTATTCAGTTTATCTCAATTATTCAGTAAATCGATGTTATTGCGAATATTATTGTTACTTGTTCATCATTGTGTCAGTGTTTTACTCGCTGACTTTAGCTGAAGCTTCTATGCACAAAGAACAACATGGTGATGAAACGCGTTTGTCTGTTTAGGGCCACCGTAGAAACATGTGGATGTAAGCGGACCCGCGGTGTGTGTAGAGAGAAATGCCTCATTCTAAGCTAATAAACACATAACGGTTCATTATGTAAGGTCTTTATACACCACTGACAACATAGTTATGTATATGATATTGCATTTCTGTCGACAGATCCTCCTAAATATTACACAATACACCTTTCTCATCATCGGATGCCCATTTTCCACAAGTAGGTGTGATTCTTAAGGGTCTTCATGTAAAGTTTGTAACACACTTTGGTTAAAATTCCTCAATGGTTGTGTAAAACACCCTCTTTACCTCCTCAAGAACAGCTCTGTTCACAGCGACCTGCATGTCTCTTTAACTGATAATGAGCAACTGCTCCATTACATTCATATGCAAACACCATATAAAAGTGAATTTTGCATCCGATGAGCCCTTTAACAGGTTAAAATGGGAAAAATGGAATTTGAAAGAATATAATGAACAGTAAGTAATGCAGTGATGGCTCACCTGACACAGAACGGCCTGTCCGCTGTCGGGTCCGTGGGTCAGGCGTACGATGGCCATCTCGGGCTGGTCCTGCTCAGTGATCTCTCCCCACAGCTCCACCTCTCCCTCACCCTCCTCACGCTCGTACACACTCCCGCTGGACACCACACTCATGCGCAGCTCGGTGCCGTCGGCCCGGGTGAAGCTCAGTCTGCAGATCTGCTCCTCCGGAGGGGCCCGGGGCCTCAGGGTCACTCCAGCGGGACACAGGGAGCAGGACAGGCCCAGCACACGCCCGCCCCGGCTCAGGAACGCTAGGAACACCAGGGTCAGCTGCGGCGTGAGCGGGCCGGTGCCGAGCACCAGCAGGAGTGTGCTATCGGGCCAGGGCTCGCTAAGCGCCGGCTGCGGGCGGAGAGGGTAGATGGTGTAGCACTCTGGGTCCAGGACCTCGGTCAGGAGCGAGTGGATCCTGCGGTACTGAAGATCACAGCCGCCCGTGAACACCAGCACGTTAGGAGGCTTCCCGCTGGACCTCAGCCGCACGCTCTCGGAGTCCGGCAGGTCCGGGATGTTCTTCTCCTCCTCGTCTGGGAGATATGGGATGTTCTCTGCGCCGTCGACCGGCAGGTCCGGGATGTTCTCGGCGGAGGCGAACCGGACCGACTGGATGGTGCTGTTCTCCAGCTCCAGGCACTCGTGGCAGCTGGACAGGTGCAGGTGGTGTCCCTCCATGTGCTGGTGATCCGACGGGAGCTCCGGCTCCTCCTGACCCGTTCTGGACAGCGCCGGCTCCTCCTGACGACTGGTTCTGGACAGCGCCGGCTCGCTCAGACGTTTGGTCTGGAGTCTCCTCTTCTCCAGAAGCTGTGTGAGCGCAGACTCTCTGAGGGACACGGCTGGGACACAGAAGGAAAAACACGGGATTAGCGCGACTCTGAATCTGTACACCTGCGTGTCAGGGCTCGACATTAATGCTTAAGGCTCGACTAATACAAATGGATTTTTGTTACATTTACATTACTCTTACATTTAGACTCACTTACATATTAACTGTTTTTGTTCTGTTTCAACAGCAAAAATAGTTACAAACAAAGATCACAGCAGAAGCAGTGCATCTCACAGGAATACTTAACCGTGTTTCAGTAATGAATGATTCAGTGTTTTAAACAAATTGGTTGAGTCAAAGATTCAAGTCACATTTATATTAATACAGCGCTTTTTATAATACAGTGTTTCAAAGCAGCTTTACAGAGATAACAGGAAAATAATGCAAGAAAGTTTGTTTCTAGAAGAAAATAGCGTCTCAGTCCAGCTTAAGTCAGTTCAGTGATGTTACATTTTAGTCCTAAAAAAAAAGTTAATTTAGTTCATTTATATATAGCCGCTCAGGAGTAAACCGTGATGTCATCGTCCAACTGAGTTCAGTTCTCATATAATGGTGTCAATGCAGGAGATCAATAATATTGTTGAATATTAAATTAAATGTCCCAAAATAAGCAAGCCAAGCCAATGGCAACAAAGGTGGGAAAAGGCAACAGTGGCAAGGAACCAAGTGTGTGATTATGATTCAGGCAACATTATAGGTCAGAAGTCGTCAGATTGGTTTGGAACAATCAGAATATTTTCCAGTTCCATCTGGTTAAAGATCGGAGTCACGCCAGTATGGTGATGGGTTCGAGGATCAGTGCCGATGGCTGTCGTGTTGATGAGGCCTTCACAGGGAGAGTCTAGTTGACACAATCTCTGCTGACACTTCATCATGTGTTGTGGTCGTGTCTAGGCGCAGGTCCTGCATCTGATCTGGATACGGCCCGGATCCGGCTGACATCATCATGCGTTGTGGTCGTGTCTAGGCGCAGGTCCTGCATCTGATCTGGATACGGCCCGGATCCGGCTGACTTCATCATGTGTTGTGGTCGTGTCTAGGCGCAGGTCCTGCATCTGATCTGGTATACGGCCCGGATCCGGCTGACTACATCATGCGTTGTGGTCGTGTCTAGGCGCAGGTCCTCCATCTGATCTGGATACGGCCCGGATCCGGCTGACTACATCATGCGTTGTGGTCGTGTCTAGGCGCAGGTTCTTTCAATTCAGTGACTCATTCATAAACAACTGCCTCATTCCTGAACGAATCAGCCGTTAGACTGAATCACTCAATGACTCACTCATTAAGATGGTAGCCTGCCGCCACCTACTGGTGGTTTAGTGTTATGTTTAAAATTTAAATTATTGAAGGTATTTCAAGGTATTGATTGGGAGGACAATGACGAATGAGCAGAGGATCCTACGAGAAAGCAGCTGCTGGTTGTCCAAAATTACAACATATTTGGGTCTACAAATCCACCAGGGTAAGGCAAAATGTGGCGGCAGCAGCCAGGTGCAAGGTCAGATGAGGAGGAACCATAGCCAGGTTGAGCACCATAGTGCTATGGATCCCACCAGTGCATCTCGAGAGGAGCAGCAACATCAGACTACCCAGCAGGACTCACACCAACCACCGCAAATCCCCCAAGGAGAACAACGAACTAAGACACAGAGCAGAGAACCCACAGGAGACACAGCAAGGAAACCAGTCCGAAAAGCCAAAGTCAAATGGCCAAAAGCCAGTGACAGACAGGAATGGAGAAACTTTGACCAGAGCCTACTAGGGGTGGGAATCTCTAGGCACCTCACGATTCAATTACAATTCAGAGTGCTGAACTGCATGGACGGCTCTGGTGGGACGTGCCCCAGCGGCCCAAGGGGGCTTTCTCTCAAGCTGTCACTAATCTGCATCTTGATGTAGTCCTCCAACTCCTTTTCAGTGGTGTGCAGAGTCCTGTTCTTCTCCTCCAATAAGCCTCGGGCATACTTAAAATGGTCATGGAAGAAGCTTGACCTTGCTTTCTCCTTGCGGAAGCCAACACAGGGCCAGCCCAGCAAAATCTCATTGGATGATTCAGTTTGTGAAGCAAGGGTTGAGCAGCAGTAGAAAGGAGTGGTTCCCTGCTGTCACCCGGAGGAAACTGGGAGCTGATCTGGGAGTTAGGACGATTCTAAGGGCCCATGCACTTTTGGGGCTCCCAAAGATCGATTTTATTAATGGAATGGGTGCAGCAGGGACCCAACCTCATATTCGTTCATAGGGCCCAACATTTCTAGCGGCGCCCTTGGTCAGAGGCGTCAGGGTGTCAAAGGCACTAAAAGATCTGGCAGAGGATCATCCTGCGAACCTGCCGTTGCTCCACCACCCGGAGACGATCCGGGATTAAAGGAGTGAAACATCAAGGATGGGTGGCTCCCGGCTGACGACTCCGCAGCCCAAACGGCACCGGCGGAGGTGCGTCAGGCAGAAATGCTCTGCAGGGATTCTTTCTTGTGCTTACAACTCATTCTTTCCAACATTTCTAATTTTTATATTCAAAAATATTTAAAACAATCTCATAACATTATTTAATGCAGTTGTAACTTATCAATGTAAATTATTTAATTTGATCATCCCTACCTAGGGTAACAGCCCTATAGTGTCTTCTTATTCTAATTTATTGATCAAATTTAGGAATATAAATGAAAGATAAAGCATGCATTTAATAAGATTAGAGGGGGAAATGCCCATTAAAGAAGATATGACAACATGCCGATTTAAATATATCAAAGCTTACATTTATGTAAAAAAAAATTCCGGACAAGCAACTTTTGTACTCGGACATGTGAATGACAGATTTAGTTGAAGGACAAGCACATGAAAAGGCTGAATGTTGAGCCCTGATGACGACTCTGCCTGGGATGAAACTCACAAACTATCTTTTCAGGTATGAGCCCGTTTTCCATACGCAGACGATCCTCCATAAAGGCCACGCCGAGCCGGCTGAAGTTCTCCAGGCTGGCCTCGGCTACGGCCCGGTACGGCTGGCCCGGACTGCAGGCCAACGGGAGACAGTAATCTGACCAGTTCAGCACCTGAAACACACACACACACACACACACACACACACACACACACACACACACACACACACACACACACACACACAGTGTATGGATTTAAACACATTTAAGTTTTGTTCTCATCTGATAGTGTCAGTGCAGTCAAATCAATAATATTGAGTGTATTTAAAGCCCGAGGCAACAGTGGTGAGGAACACAAGCTCCATCAGGTGACACAGACACCAGGCTCAGTTCTCGGGAAAAATGAACGAAAACTATAAGAAGAACAAAAATAGTGATTAGGGCTTTCATCAAAAATTAAAAAACCTGCACATTCAAATGCAAAAACCATTCATTTGAATTTTTGGTGTGTCGAGAGTCGCGAGACATGATGACGACGTCACTGACACGTTGTGTTGCTGTTAGCTTATCCAGTATACGGTGCTGTTCTTGTGGGAAATGGCGGGAAAAGGCTTTTCCTGCTGACGAAACCCTCTCAGTTGGAGGCAGAAATCGTGCAACCACACACTTGACCAAACCTGCACATCGGTCAGAGCTGTGTGTGTGTGTGTGTGTGTGTGTGTGTGTGTGTGTGTGTGTGAGAGTGTGTGTGTGAGTGTGAGTGTGATGATCTATATGTAGATGTAGAGAGTAGAAGTGAGTGTTTCTAAATGTCAGGTTGCTGTTGTGTGTTCATGTCGTTCATGACACTGTGTGTTGAAGTGTGTTTTCTCAGGTTACTGACTGAGGTTTCCTTGCATGCACATTAAGGAAATTATATTTTATTTAGAAAAAATTTTTCAAAAGTTAATGCACTTTAAAAAGTGAATGTCATTTCATTTCAATAAAAGATGCGGTTCTTGATTAGGTTTATATTTGCTTCTTGCGCTCGCTCGCGCCCTCTTGTGGACACAGGAGACAATACAGCACTTTCTCCCTCTAACATTAAGTATACATAGTTCCCACAGGCCAATTAATGTCACGTGACCTCCCCGGAGATGCCATCTTTGAGGGCATAAGCTGCTGTGTTTACAAAGTTTTACAAGCAAATTTCGAATATTTCTTTCTATTTATAATGTTACGAAAATCATGAAGAGACAAAGTGACAGAGATTATAAAGAGACTCTATTAACACAAGACAGAGAGAGAGGTACAATGCGAAAATTTCAGTCATAAATGGTGTGGATCCGTATGCGCTAAACTGAGCACTGATTTTGCAGCTTTGCCTCATACAGTATTATCCTTGTGTACCATTATCTGGCTGCTGTGATTGTGTCCTGTCCCCACACACACACACACAGAGGAGGATCTGAACCTACGGTCTGACTGGTGTGTGAAGCCTCTGGAACTCTCCGTCTCGACGAGGCCTCGATGATGAAGGCAACGCTTTCTATCCGCCGACCACACACCAGTGACGAGCCCAGCAGAGTCCACTTACTGAGGTCCTCACACGCCTGCGGACACACACACACACACACACACACACACACACACACACACACACACACACACACACACACACACACACACACACACACACACCCTAACTCATGAGCTATTCTCCATAGACGTAAAGGTTTTTATACTGTACAAACTGTATATTCTGTCCCCCTAACCCCTAAACTTACCCATCACACACATACTCACATACACACACACTCACAAACTAACCCTACCCATCACACACACTCACATACTAACCCTACCCATCACACACACAAACTAACCCTACCCCTAAACTTACCCATCACACACACTCACATACACACACACACTAACCCTACCCATCACACACACACACACACACACACTCTCTCTCTCTCTCTCTCTCTCTCACACATACACTAACCCTACCCCTAAACTTACCCATCACTCACACACACACACACTAACCCTACCCATCACTGTCTCTCTCTCTCGCACACACACACACACACACACACACTGGCCCTCATTTATCATTCTTGCGTAGAAACGGGCTTATATGTTGGCGTAAGATTATGCTTACACTCCTCTCACCGCCTGATTTATGAAGCTGTGCGTACCTTTGAAATCCAGGTGTACGCAATACCTGCCCTTGATAAATACTGCGGCTGAAAACGATCGTCATTAGAATAACACGCCCCTATATATTCAAGTCTCCGCTTCCCCCACGCCCTCATTTTACGCCATGGACACACGGAAGACGGCAAAGAAGAGAAACTTCTCCGACGTGGAGTTCGAGACCATCACCAGGGAAAAGGAAAGAAACAAAATTGATTTCTAGATTTTTATTATTAATGACGCTTATTGTTATTTAGAAGAAGAATGTCGTTATTATTATTATTTGTATTATTATTATTATTATTATTTAAAAGAAGAATGTCATTTTTATAATTTTGTCGGTCTGAATTATTTTTTGGTCATTGAAAGCCTTTCATTAGGCCGGTGACACACTGGCTGCGTGGCGTGTGCGTGGCGTGTGCGTGGCGTGTGCGTGGCGTGTGCGTGGCGTTTCTGTTGCGTGTGCGTGGCGTGTGCGTGGCGTGTGCGTGGCGTGTGCGTGGCGTTTCTGTTGCGTGTCAGCTGCGTGGCGTTTTCTATGTCTTTGCACACCAGAAACGTGTCTGACGCGGCGCTGCTGCTGCTATAGGTGACATATGATAAGCCTCATTGGTGATATATTTGACATATGGGGAGAGAGTTGTGGAAGGCCTATACTTCATGTTAAACATAAATATAGCAGCAAAGACAGCGTCGGCAGTACTGACACAAAATAGGCTACAGAATATTTCGTTCTGTACTGACAGGTGCAATATTTGAAAATCGATATTATTTTTTTTAATTACATTTATATCTGCATTTATGTCAAAACCTAGAGACTTTCAAACATCAAAATGTTATTTATTTATGTATTCGTGTCAAAATGACTATTAAACATCTTTTCCTATTCTATTTTGCCTGGAAACGCAAAATAGGCGTCGGTTCTATTTCTAGCATGAACGCGTTTTCCGCGCGGCTCGAGCCGCTCCTGAGACGCGCGTGTCACGCAGGCAGTGTGCAAACTCTAACCCGTTAACATGGGAGCCGAAATAAAAACGGACACGCCACGCATCCAGTGTGTCACCGGCCTTACTGAACCCAGTCCGTGCGCACCTGCCGTACCCTGAAACGTCAGGTAAAGCGCACAGGCTCGCAACTGAAGGAATACATGCCGACAAATCAAATGCTTTGGTAAAGTCACACATATTAAACATTGAAGTCCATGTTGCACAAAAATAAACACTGAAGTTTATAATTACTATTTTGTTGTTTTTTTACAGTGGGTCATAATATATCATATCTTTTAGTTTGTCAGTGCGTTTTGTGGTGTTAGGAATAGTTTTTCTGCGCATTTCCGCACTAACTCAAAACGTGCGTAAATGTACACCTCCTCCTGAGCTGGCGTAGGATTAGAGCGTGCGTACATCTACACCACCTCCTGAGCTGGCGTAGGATTAGAGCGTGCGTACATGTACACCTCCTCCTGAGCTGGCGTAGGATTAGAGCGTGCGTACATGTACACCACCTCCTGAGCTGGCGTAGGATTAGAGCGTGCGTACATGTACACCACCTCCTGAGCTGGCGGAGGATTAGAGCGTGCGTACATGTACACCACCTCCTGAGCTGGCGTAGGGTTAGAGCGTGCGTACATGTACACCACCTCCTGAGCTGGCGTAGGGTTAGAGCGTGCGTACATGTACACCACCTCCTGAGCTGGCGTAGGATTAGAGCGTGCGTACATGTACACCACCTCCTGAGCTGGCGTAGGATTAGAGCGTGCGTACATGTACACCACCTCCTGAGCTGGCGTAGGGTTAGAGCGTGCGTACATGTACACCTCCTCCTGAGCTGGCGTAGGATTAGAGCGTGCGTACATGTACACCACCTCCTGAGCTGGCGTAGGATTAGAGCGTGCGTACATGTACACCACCTCCTGAGCTGGCGGAGGATTAGAGCGTGCGTACATGTACACCACCTCCTGAGCTGGCGTAGGGTTAGAGCGTGCGTACATGTACACCACCTCCTGAGCTGGCGTAGGGTTAGAGCGTGCGTACATGTACACCACCTCCTGAGCTGGCGTAGGATTAGAGCGTGCGTACATGTACACCACCTCCTGAGCTGGCGTAGGATTAGAGCGTGCGTACATGTACACCACCTCCTGAGCTGGCGTAGGGTTAGAGCGTGCGTACATGTACACCTCCTCCTGAGCTGGCGTAGGATTAGAGCGTGCGTACATGTACACCACCTCCTGAGCTGGCGTAGGATTAGAGCGTGCGTACATGTACACCACCTCCTGAGCTGGCGGAGGATTAGAGCGTGCGTACATGTACACCACCTCCTGAGCTGGCGTAGGGTTAGAGCGTGCGTACATGTACACCACCTCCTGAGCTGGCGTAGGGTTAGAGCGTGCGTACATGTACACCACCTCCTGAGCTGGCGTAGGATTAGAGCGTGCGTACATGTACACCACCTCCTGAGCTGGCGTAGGATTAGAGCGTGCGTACATGTACACCACCTCCTGAGCTGGCGTAGGGTTAGAGCGTGCGTACATGTACACCACCTCCTGAGCTGGCGTAGGGTTAGAGCGTGCGTACATGTACACCACCTCCTGAGCTGGCGTAGGATTAGAGCGTGCGTACATGTACACCTCCTCCTGAGCTGGCGGAGGATTAGAGCGTGCGTACATGTACACCACCTCCTGAGCTGGCGTAGGATTAGAGCGTGCGTACATGTACACCACCTCCTGAGCTGGCGTAGGATTAGAGCGTGCGTACATGTACACCACCTCCTGAGCTGGCGTAGGATTAGAGCGTGCGTACATGTACACCACCTCCTGAGCTGGCGGAGGATTAGAGCGTGCGTACATGTACACCACCTCCTGAGCTGGCGTAGGATTAGAGCGTGCGTACATGTACACCACCTCCTGAGCTGGCGGAGGATTAGAGCGTGCGTACATGTACACCACCTCCTGAGCTGGCGGAGGATTAGAGCGTGCGTACATGTACACCACCTCCTGAGCTGGCGGAGGATTAGAGCGTGCGTACATGTACACCACCTCCTGAGCTGGCGTAGGGATTAGAGCGTGCGTACATGTACACCTCCTCCTGAGCTGGCGGAGGATTAGAGCGTGCGTACATGTACACCACCTCCTGAGCTGGCGTAGGATTAGAGCGTGCGTACATGTACACCTCCTCCTGAGCTGGCGGAGGATTAGAGCGTGCGTACATGTACACCACCTCCTGAGCTGGCGTAGGATTAGAGCGTGCGTACATGTACACCTCCTCCTGAGCTGGCGGAGGATTAGAGCGTGCGTACATGTACACCTCCTCCTGAGCTGGCGGAGGATTAGAGCGTGCGTACATGTACACCACCTCCTGAGCTGGCGTAGGATTAGAGCGTGCGTACATGTACACCACCTCCTGAGCTGGCGTAGGATTAGAGCGTGCGTACATGTACACCACCTCCTGAGCTGGCGTAGGATTAGAGCGTGCGTACATGTACACCACCTCCTGAGCTGGCGTAGGATTAGAGCGTGCGTACATGTACACCTCCTCCTGAGCTGGCGGAGGATTAGAGCGTGCGTACATGTACACCACCTCCTGAGCTGGCGTAGGATTAGAGCGTGCGTACATGTACACCACCTCCTGAGCTGGCGTAGGATTAGAGCGTGCGTACATGTACACCACCTCCTGAGCTGGCGGAGGATTAGAGCGTGCGTACATGTACACCACCTCCTGAGCTGGCGTAGGATTAGAGCGTGCGTACATGTACACCTCCTCCTGAGCTGGCGGAGGATTAGAGCGTGCGTACATGTACACCACCTCCTGAGCTGGCGTAGGATTAGAGCGTGCGTACATGTACACCACCTCCTGAGCTGGCGTAGGATTAGAGCGTGCGTACATGTACACCACCTCCTGAGCTGGCGTAGGATTAGAGCGTGCGTACATGTACACCACCTCCTGAGCTGGCGTAGGATTAGAGCGTGCGTACATGTACACCACCTCCTGAGCTGGCGTAGGATTAGAGCGTGCGTACATGTACACCACCTCCTGAGCTGGCGTAGGATTAGAGCGTGCGTACATGTACACCTCCTCCTGAGCTGGCGGAGGATTAGAGCGTGCGTACATGTACACCACCTCCTGAGCTGGCGTAGGATTAGAGCGTGCGTACATGTACACCACCTCCTGAGCTGGCGTAGGATTAGAGCGTGCGTACATGTACACCACCTCCTGAGCTGGCGGAGGATTAGAGCGTGCGTACATGTACACCACCTCCTGAGCTGGCGTAGGATTAGAGCGTGCGTACATGTACACCTCCTCCTGAGCTGGCGGAGGATTAGAGCGTGCGTACATGTACACCACCTCCTGAGCTGGCGTAGGATTAGAGCGTGCGTACATGTACACCACCTCCTGAGCTGGCGTAGGATTAGAGCGTGCGTACATGTACACCACCTCCTGAGCTGGCGTAGGATTAGAGCGTGCGTACATGTACACCACCTCCTGAGCTGGCGTAGGATTAGAGCGTGCGTACATGTACACCACCTCCTGAGCTGGCGGAGGATTAGAGCGTGCGTACATGTACACCACCTCCTGAGCTGGCGGAGGATTAGAGCGTGCGTACATGTACACCACCTCCTGAGCTGGCGTAGGATTAGAGCGTGCGTACATGTACACCACCTCCTGAGCTGGCGTAGGATTTGAGTGTGCCGTACGCCAACGTCCATATTGATAGTCACCGTGGTTTTGGGTGTACGCTGGAAATTTGGTGTACGCACTTTTGATAAATGAGGGCCAATAACTCTACCCATCACACACACACTCTCTCACATACACACACTAACTCTACCCATCACACACACACACACACACACACACACACACACACACACACACACACACACTAAATCTACCCATCACTCTCTCTCTCTCTCACACATACATACACTAACTCTACCCATCACACACACACACTAACTCTACCCATCACACACACTAGAGCCCGACCGATATATCGGCGGGCCGATATTATCGGCCGATATTAGGCATTTTTCAAACTATTGGTATCGGCATTTATAATGGCCGATAAATGAATATTTAAAAAATAAAATAAAAGCGGACGAAACACGCTTCAACCATGTTATGAGTGTTGGCGCTGCATAGTTTGTCCACCAGAGGGCACTATACAAGGAAGATCGCTCGGGCTAGAGGAGTGGTTACGAACAGAGGCGGGAGACGGCAGCGCCGGATGATTCTGTCAGCATTAAAGACTTTTAAAATAATTTAACTCACGTTCATGTTTGAATGCCTTGTGTTTGTGATGCAAAAGACGATGCGCGCTAACCATTACCATAGTAAACATAGTAAACGCTTGAAGATACGCATAGTGTAAAAACATAGTGAACGCTTGAAGAAACCCGACCAATCATAAAGGCTATCACAGTCATGTTTTTATTTTATCTGTCAGTAGCCTACGTCTCGTCTCTTTATACCGGACTATCATGACAAAATAAAGCAACTTTTTTTTCGGGAGCTTCCTCTGTTTCTCTGACTGAAAATATCTGTATGGGAGTCGAGAGAGTGCTAAAGCTCCTCAGGTCGTATTTTTGGTGGCATATATTTGTAGAAATGATCATTCTTTCTAAATGTGATGTAAATATGTCCTGTAACTACCAGATAAACAGTAACACACGCGACTGAAGAAGTGAGTGTGTCCTCTTTCTTTTGTGAAATAGACCTAACGGTAATTTATTTCTGAGTGACTAATGTGCAATTTTGACATAAATGAATTCATTATGATCAATGTATCACTTTTTATTGTAAACCTGTGGTAAAACATCGATGCTTGGGTTTTAAATATTCAAGTAAACAACAAAAATGCCAGCAAACGGCCGCTTTTATCATGTTTGTTTTCAACGCGGTTTCCAGTGATTTCTGATTCGTTTTCTGATAAAACTTCCATTTGTTGGTGAATGGGTTAGTGTGACGTTGTTCCAGAGAGGCGTGTTACGGGCGTGTTTTAGTGAAGCGCTGTGGAGCTGCAGGCCCGAGGCTATTAGCCCGGCACGGCCCGTTTAAAGCCCTGGCTCGCACTGGCCCGACAGTGGAAACACAGGCCCGGTGCTATTAGCCCGGCACGGCCCGTTTAAAGCCCTGGCTCGCACTGCCCCGACAGTGGAAACACAGGCCCGGTGTTATTAGCCCGGCACGGCCCGTTTAAAGCCCTGGTTCGCACTGGCCCGACAGTGGAAACACAGGCCCGGTGTTATTAGCCCGGCACGGCCCGTTTAAAGCCCTGGCTCGCACTGGCCCGACAGTGGAAACACAGGCCCGGTGTTATTAGCCCGGCACGGCCCGTTTAAAGCCCTGGCTCGCACTGGCCCGACAGTGGAAACACGGCTAATGAGCTCGGAAATCACAACGAACTTATTCTGTCTAAATAAAGTAATGATTACTGTATTTATAACTAGCATATCTGTAGTTCCAGGCTCTGCATTGTAAAATGTAAGTTAGGCACGCGAGGAGTGAACATTTAGACATAGAGAAAAAGTATCAAACATAGCCTGTGCATAAAAGTTAGCTTTTCTTTTACACGTGTGTGAAATCCAAGTGTGCGTTGCTGACTTCGTTTAACCGCAGCATTAACGAGTCACATAATGTATTTAGTGCATCACTAAGTAGTAGATTTTAGAAGGCAGGCAGCAAATGATGATTGAAAATGGTTTGTTGTAGCTTGATGGAATAGATGGATAGAATTAAAAGAGTGCAGGTAAAGGGATAAGCAAGTTGACATTGTAATTATAAGGTAGCTTATAACATTGACATTTGGCAGACGCTTTTATCAAAAAAAACATTGCATTTCAAGGTACACATTTACAATCTTATCAGTTCTTCACACACACACTATTACATAATTGATTTATTACTGTCAATATTAATAATAATAGTTGACTTTTTTTGTTCAAAGGACTTTTAAGTTTCATATCTTAAGTTTGTATTTTTATACATTATATTTATCAGAACTTTAATATATTCTGTTCTGTTGTGACAATAAAACAAACAAGTTTATTTTTAAACTGCATTATCATATTATTTTAGTAAGGCTGAGGACTCTTAAAGCGGCACTCAGTAGCTTCGGGATTTCTTCGCTGTATTCTCGCTTTTTGCTGGCAGGTTTCTCTCTAGAGCTCCCCCCACAGCTTCGGAATAGATATTTGACAACACTGTCGTAAAAACTCTTTGTTGATTCTCAGACACCAGAGGCTATAGATCAACGACATCAAAGCAGATGGGACATTCTTTAAAACGTCTTCTTCATTCGGGTTCGGACAGCGTGAGGGAGAGCAATAATGACAGCATTTTAGCAGATTTCTTTTGGCCGTAAAGCAATTGTTTACATCGCGAGACCTGATATCACGCGAGACTTCCTGACGCAGCGGCCGGCGGCTCGCCGGCTCAAAGTTGCAAGTGCGTATTTTCCGCTCACGGGCACCAGGGGGGTGCGAAACGACCACCATTCAACCCGAAATAAGTAATATAACCATTCCAATGACTCCGAAGCTGTTCAGTTAAGGTAAAAAAAAGTTACTTAGTTCACCTTTAAATAACAACAAATAACTAATGTTAGGGAAATCTGTTCATGTTTTGTTACGCGTTTCTGGATAAAAAAATTTATATAAAAAAAAATATATATATATCTATCGGCCGATATATCGGAATATCGGATTTTTAAATCACCAAATATTTGTATCGGTATCGGCCTTAAAAATCCTTTAGCGGTCGGGCTCTAACACACACACACACACACACACACACACACACTCTCTCTCTCACACATACACACACTAACTCTACCCATCACTCTCTCTCTCTCTCTCTCTCTCTCACACATACACACACACACACACACACACACACACACACACACACACACACACACACACACACACACACACACACACACACACACACACACACACACACACACACACACTAACTCTACCCATCACTCTCTCTCTCTCTCTCTCACACACATACACACACTAACTCTACCCATCACTCTCTCTCTCTCTCACACACATACACACACTAACTCTACCCATCACTCTCTCTCTCTCACACATACACACACTAACTCTACCCATCACTCTCTCTCACACTAACTCTACCCATCACTCTCTCTCTCTCACACACATACACACACTAACTCTACCCATCACTCTCTCTCTCTCACACATACACACACTGGCCCTCATTTATCAAAAGTGCGTACACCAAATTCCCAGCGTACACCTGGCGTACACCCAAAACCACGGTGACTTTGAGATTTATCAATATGAACGTTGGCGTACGGCACGCTCAAATCCTACGCCAGCTCAGGAGGTGGTGTACGCACGTTTTGAGTGCGGGAATGCGCAGAAAAACAATTCCTAACACCACAAAACGCACTGACAAACTAAAAGATATGATATATTATGACCCACTGTAAAAAAAAACAAAAAAAAAACATAGTAGGCTAATTATAAACTTCAGTGTTTATTTTTGTGCAACATGGACTTCAATGTTTAAGTTGTGTGACTTTACCAAAGCATTTGATTTGTAGGCATATGTATTCCTTCAGTTGCGAGCCTGTGCGCTTTACCTGACGTTTCAAGCCTTGTTAAATACTTTCGCCTGGCTCCGCA